>NW_027150783.1:0-23154 GCF_020186115.1 Histomonas meleagridis
TTAATAATAGTTGTTAATGTCTCCTTTTTCATATGTGAACTTTAATGTTCTCGGGAATTTCACGACATTAGTGATGATTTGATTATAATTTGATTTAAATTTGGTTGTACCTAATAATAAATTGAATTCTATTTCATTACCTTTATATATAGACCGATACAATTTCATGATATCACCATCATTACCAATATATTTTAATTGATATTTTTTATAACTTTTATAAGGACAATAATCTAAATTATTTATATTAGGTTTAAATTGTGAATCTAATTTTGAATAATCAATATGATATGGAAGTAAATAGTTATCAAATAAATATTTGTTTTTCGAACGAGATTTGAAACCTGTGTTAATATAAGGTGAATTCTTAGAATCTTCATAAATATTATAATATTTATATATATTGTCATAAGGAAATTTACTAAAATATTGTAACAAATAATTACTATAAGCAGAATCGAATGTAAATACGTTCCCAATTTTATTATCAATTATTTCAATACCATATAAATATTTCCTTAATTCTTCACAATATTTATTAAATTTGAGAGGCTTTTTTTTAGCTTCAAAAACTTTGCGTGCAAACATCTCATTCAATTTTTTGATAATCGTTCTAATATAATATTCATAATGCTCTGGAATTGTTTTTCTTCCAATTTTTCCATTAATAGGTGTAATTTTTTCAGTTTTGATAAAAAGTTTAATAAAATTATATTCAAATTGCTTATAATCGTCAAATTGTTTATTTTTAAATTGATCATCTGTTGTTCTTTCTAAGCTCACATCTATATAATAATTAACTAAATTGTTGTATGTTTCAACTAATGGCTTTGTACCAGTATTAAATTCAGGAGTAAAATTAAACTCCCTATAATATTTTTCATTCAGAAAATTAATAAAATTTTTAAGACTCAAATTACCTTTTAATTGTGAATTCTGATTATTTAATTCATTTTTAATCAATTTTTCGAATGAAAGTTGTTTTTCTCTTCTTCTTTTATAAATTGGATCCATATAAAAAAATAAAATGAAATAAAATATTTTTATTCTTTAAATACACTTAATAAATGTTCATCTATTTTACCTGTTACTTTACCAACTATTGAATTTAATATTTTAGTCGTTATTACTAAATCATCTGATAATTTATTACCATCAAATAATACTACATCACCAATTTCATAATCTGCGGTATTATTTACTCTAAAATAAAAATCTCCATGTGTTGCAAAATCAATAGTATCTTGTAAAATTTCTACTTCTCTTTTAATAACATCACCTATTGAAGCTTTATAACCATTTTTATGTTTAGCTACACAAATACCTAAATATTCTTTATATGTACCTGATGTTTTAACTGATGGTATACAATCTGTTGTAGATGTATTTGAAGTATATATACCATTTTCTTTTAATGAAAAAACATTACCTGTTAAAAAATACAG
Source organism: Histomonas meleagridis (assembly GCF_020186115.1). Lineage (NCBI taxonomy): Eukaryota > Parabasalia > Tritrichomonadida > Dientamoebidae > Histomonas > Histomonas meleagridis. Next base: position 1,446 of record NW_027150783.1, read on the forward strand.
GTGAACCAATTTGAAATTGTGTTAAATCTTCTGAAACAGGAGCATTATGAATAATGGTTGTATTAATTGGAATTGAACCTGAGCCAGGATTGTGATTAAATACATGATTAATATAATATGATCGTATGTATTCACAACGTTCCATACCAAATCTTCAGATGGGAGTGTGTCTATCCCTCTCAGTGTGTACTCCACAGAAGATTCTCCTTGATCATCTGAAGGGGTCCCTACTGTTGTAGTTAATGCTGTGAAATACATAATTTATGATCATTAGATATTTTAAATTCCCATGTATAGCGATAAACTTCTATTTGATTCTATTGATCCATCCATAGTGTGGGTAGAATCCATAATTATTAAAGGACATTTTAATTTCAGGACAAAAAAGTTGGCCAAAAGAATAAAATTTAAATGTACTATTATCATCTACTGATTTTTAAATTCAATGATTCTGGGGCTGCTTGAATTCTATAAGTATAATCTTTTCCATAATCACCAGAATGATGTAAATCAATATATTGTCCTACTTTCTAAAACTCCATCATTTTTAATAACTGCTACTGAAGGAACACCAATCTTTATATTACTATAAGAAGGAGAAGAATTAATAGCAAAACCATTAATTGAAGTACATGTTAAATTACTAAAATTATTGTATGATTTAGTAGTGCATATTCTGTATGTGTATGAGTTTCAGGTGGGAATGATGATGGTTTATTTCGGATATCACTATAATTTGGTTTGTTAATACATAAATTTTCTACAGTTCTATTTATGAAATAATCTTTTATTTCAGGAGGCTGAGTATCATCTTCTCCTTGAGAAATACTAAATATTATTTTATTTTCTTCTTGTGAAATAGCTGCTAGTTGCCATTTATCATCATTAGATATAGTAATCTTTTTTAAATTAACATAATCAAAAGTATGTATATGCTCTGATGGCGGAAATGTTTCAGGTTTATCATTTAAATAGTTATAACTATGAGTATGAACTGTAAGTGGAGATGTTTCAGGGTTATCAGTTAAATCATTATAACTATGCGTATGTTCTGAAGGTGGAATTGTTTCAAGTTTATCAGTTAAATCATTATAACTATGAGTATGATCTGAAGGTGGAAATGACTGTGGTTTATCATTTAAATCAGTATAACTATGAGTATGATCTGATGAAGCATAGTTTACATGTTCATGATCTTTTTTAGCATAAATCTCATCATGATTATGATCATTTAAAGATATTTCAGATGTATCTACATTATTTATAGATGCACATTGAATATTGCCATTACTACCAAAACTTAATAATGATCCAGTTTTTGATTTAAAATCTAATGAATTAGTATTAGCAGTTATTCTCCATGTATTATCTTTATCATAATCTGCATTATTATGCATATCAATATATTGTCCAACTTCTACAACACCATCTTCTTTTAATGTAATAATAGATGGTACATATAATTTTGTATCCCATTTACCACCTTCTGCAGTTGATAATTGAAAACCATTTAATGAAGTAACTTGTACATTTCCATTTACTGTTAAATCATTATTTATTGTATTATGAGTATGACTTTTTGTAGAATATTTTTCATCTGATTGCGATTTATTATAATATAATTGTGGGATTGTAATCGAAGTTATAGTATTAAGTTTTTCTGTTATTTGATCATTTGTAGAATAATTTTCTAAAACTTTTTGTAAGTCATCTTGGTCAATAATTTCAGGAGCAGCAATAACATTAGTTTTTATACCTTTCGTAGCATTCTCAATACTAAACATTGATAAAAAATGATTTTTATTTAATAAATTAATAATAATTCTAACATAAAATATTCTGGATCAATTTCTTTACCATTCATTTCTTTAAACCATATTTTAAAATTTGGTTTTCTACTTTTATATTCATATTTCTTATATTTAGTTCTATTTTCATTCGTATAAATACAAAAATAATCTTCATAATGGTCACGTTCAATAAAATCAGCATGCATTGAAACATCAGATACTAAATATTCCTTAAATTTACACTTACATTGTTGTACTACTATATATCTAGGATTTTGAGAATCCACAAATTCAGGCGGAAAACGGTTTTCTTTTTGTGAAGTACAAAAATACGTTTTAGTTACAGGTTTAAGCATTTATGAAAAATAAAGTTTGCCATGCGACCAAACAATATAACCGTCGCTTTTTGACTACAAACCTCTGACCAAAGATAAATTGAATAGGATAAATGTCCGACCAAAGATAACCGGGGACAATTCGTGTTGGTTATGTGAGATTTTTGATAGGTTTATGCGAAAAGTGGTGCTAAAAGTGCTATCGTTCCTATCAAAAAGTTTCGTGTTCTCTCAAAATCGAATGCGCATTCAAATTTTCAGACGAATTGTATGGCTCACAAAAATCATTTTGATTTTTGTTGCGAGCGGAGCGAGCACACTCGGGGGATTGGAAAGGTCTGAGGCCTCCGGAGGGGTCCGAAGGGCACCTCCGGAGGCCGAAGACCTTTCCAATCCCCCGAGTGAAAACTTAAGGTCGGGAATGATCACGAGGACCCTAGGGGCCCCTAGGGTCCTCGTGATCATTCCCGACCACATTATATACCTACCTACTTCAAATGTATTAGATGGTTTATCAGTCAAATCATTATAACTATGAGTATGACCGTTTAATGAAAAACTTACATTGATGTAGTTAATGGAATTACAATTTTTTTCCATTATTTTCATTAAAACTGATATCACCATCATTATTATTAATTTTACCAAAATACATAGTATTTTCAGAAGTTCTAATTCTCCAACTATGTAATATTTCATTTTCCGCTTATTGATTTCTATTGTTTTATGTTAATTCTCACTTATATGTGCTTATTTTCACTAACTGTATTTGTTCTCACTTATATGTGTTCATTTCATTGTCTTATGTTAATTCTCACTTATATGTGCTAATTCTCATTTATTCTTATTAATTTTTTATTATATATGTTTATTCTCACTTATATGTGTTTCTTTTCATTATTTTATGTATGAACATTCGCTCAAATCATTAAATATAATTTCTCAAATATATAATTTGAACGACTTTCATTTGATATAGATAATACATAGTGAACATGGGGTTTAGTTAAAGATGAATTCAAACTTATTCTAATTTCAGAAATGGAGCTCACATGATTAATTAGATTCAAAAAGTTTACAAATTAATGTTTACATTATTATTTCAATGAGCAATTGATTTAATTATTTCCATCCAACTTGTACATAGCATCGTATATTTTTTTCTTTTTATTTTGATTGCTCTGATCGTTGTATAGATTAAATTTTATAAAATTTTATACTAATAAAACATAATTGATATATAGAACATGACAATTCATAAAAATTTATATACGAAGCAATTGATATTATTGCTCAATTTATAAAATATTAATTAAGTCAAAAATGAATTTTAATGTAACATTGATATAAAATTTGTGTTGTAATACAGAGACGATTAAATATTTTACAATATCCTTTTTCTTGATCGTAATTTATTTTGATAATAATAATTGTTTCTTTTGATTCATTTTAATTAATGCAATGTATAATGTATGCAATGTCGATAACCTGCTATTTAATAATATATGTTTCAGCATCTTTGCCAAATTTTATTTTTGTTCAAAAAACATGGCGAAAATTGTAAATTATTCAAAATGAAATTGAATGAAAATATTTTCTTAGTAAACGAATTGAGTGCCAATTTTTGAATGCGCATTTCATCTTATTCGAATTCTCCATTATTGTAGGACAGTACCCGAATTTTCCATTACAACCTCCAATTTTGACTAACAATGTGAAAATTGGAGGTCTATTAAGAGGTTTTCTTTATGTATTAAACATTGATTTCGACATAAGATTAACCCTCTTACTTCATAAATAAAAAAAAGTAATACAAACGAAATATGTGGATTTCATGAGATAATTATCCATCGTGGTGAAATACTCTCTTCGTATAACTCATTCATGAATTTGGATTGGGATTGGAAGTGGAATTCCACTTACAATAAGAAATTCTTGTTGATATGGATTGCATTTTATTCGAAGACGTGGATCCTGATAAAATTAAAGTTCTGATGTCGTTTTTGAAGACATGGGCAGATCGCTACTATCAAACGCAAGAAATTGAAGGGGCACGTACGGTGATAAATCCGGGCAAGTGGTTCATTGGTATCACTGCAAATTATTTAATGAAAGAGAGTATCGAGAATAAGGTGGATCTAGATGCACTTAGACGAAGGTCTACTGAAGTAGAGATCAAATCTGAAAAAGACGTATATCTGAACACCAGATTAAATAAGTTCATTTTAATGCAATGTAATTAAAAATTCATTCATTTTGCAATTTATATAAATAGGATATCCTAATAATATATTTGAGGTACCCCAAAATTGAATGTCTATTCAATTGTAATAAAAATCCTATCATTTAACGTTCTCCAAAAAGACGATCAAAACGAATTGAATTTCGATATAAAGTATTCAATCTCGTGATCGGTTTTCTGTCAATCGGAATAAATAATAATTTAGACTCCAGGTAATAATACTTTGAAGGTACCAACTAACGTCCTCCGGACGCGCCCTTCCGCAGGAAAAGGCTGAACTCTAAATATTTTTATTTTTGAACGACCTCAAATGACGGTCAAAATACAAAGAAAAAGTTAAAACTGACCCCCACGCCTAGTACACTTCATACTGATCACCTGTTAACGCCCTTATATAAAAAAAGTGCGCCGCGGAGTCGGGCTACGGTAGATTTGTGATAAATGCACTCATTCGCCATTAGGGCTCTCTTTGGGGGAGGGGGTACCTTGGTTCAAGGAAAAAGAAAAAAAGAAAAAAGTTCTCAATTGCCCATAGAGCGAACAAACTTTGTTCTTTTCACTATGTGCTAAGTCGAGAAGAAAAAAATAGGTTTACCAGAGAAACCGATAGAAAAAACAAAAAATCGACTCATTCAAAATATAAAAAAATTAATTGAATGGTTTACGTTTTACGATGTGACTATAAATGTATAATTAGAATTAGGAACAAATAAAAAATCTGGTGTAGCACGACTAAAATCATTTTTTCGTAAAATAAATATAATAGAGTTAGTAGAAGTAACAAATGATATAGTACAATCTGCATTATCTGGTTTTTTGTACCAAAATCATATTAATAATAATAATAGGTATGTGAACGAGATAGTTCTGTTTGATGAATAAAATTAACATATATACCAGTATAATTATCATTAAAAGAATTGGGTTCAATAACACTGATAACATAATAATGTGTTTAATCTAATGACTGACTAAAGTTAGATATATTATAAGTAAATTGTGTTAATGGAATAATATTAGAAGTACTATCATAAATAATAATTGCTGAAATCGGAATAACTACTTTAAGATTAGAATATATATCTAATGCAATACGACGGTTGATTAAACCACGAGGATAAGCAATATTGAACAGTATAATCAGCAACCCTACCATTATTCTTAAGAACTTCATAAGCTCTATCTAAATCATGCTTGGTAAGAGGTGGATTAATACGTGGCACGTACTTACGTTGTAACACACGTCCCTTATTACGAGAATAATATAATTCACTAATAGGTCCAATACGATTGGGTTCAAACATAAAAATCTTTAATAAAAGTGAAGTCACTTTGAGTTCAACCTCTTCTCTACTCTCATATTGAAATCCTTCCATTTTTCCTTTTACATATCAAATAAGGAAAAAGTCTGAAGGAGCTATATCTGGGGAGTAGGGGGGATGAGGTGCCCTTTTGAGCTTGTTGGATTCCATATATAAAGTTGTGAATCTCGACGTATGCGGTTTTGCATTGTCGGCATGTACAGTAATTTTTCTTGTGTCATTTTTATAATTTGTACCATTTTTTTTGGAAAGTTTTGATAAAATATATTTTACATAATATTGTGAATTAAATGTTTCTCCCTTTGAAAGAAAGTCAATAACAATAAAACCGTGGGCATTCCAAAAAATCATATGTATGATAGACAAGACATGACATAAAAATATTCTTAAATAAAAAATAAAACCCATTAAATTTAGTGTTTTGACTTATATCGAAAATATCGTTGTATTCATTCTATATAAAAAGATACTACGGTTGGGGGTGGAACACCTTATAAATCATATCGTCTGGTAAAAAATTATTAATATTATTTTCATTAGAATCTGAATCAGAAGGATCAGAAGGATCAGGAAAAGAAGGATTATTTGATGGATCATAATTCGAAGAATCAGTAGAAGTAATATGATTAACATTATCATTTGAATTAACAACTGAAGCATTGTAATTTGAATCATCTGAAGAAAAAGTAGATAAATTAGTAATTTTTATAAATTTTGGTACACTAATATAATTAAATTCCAAAATTGGTACTATAACATCTATTATTTTAGTTTCTTTGATAATATTGATTTTCATTTGAGGAATTTCAGCATCAAAAGTTTAATCCACTTCATTAACAGTAACTTTCAAACTTTCAACATTAGCTACTGAAGTTTTACAACCTTCAATAACTTTGATATCATGAGAAAGAACAGTTGGGGTTGAAGTAACGTTTTGATAGTCTGGTATAACATCATGACTTTTATATACAGGATTTGAAGTTTTAGTTATATTAATTGATTCAACTTTATGTTCTTCATTAATTGGTTCAGAAATTATAGTTTTATTAATAGGTATTACTTTATGTTCTTCATTAACAGGGTTGGAAGTAATAGTATTGATAATTGGTTTATTTATTAGATTATCTACTTGAGCATCTTCTGTCATAATGTTACTAATTTTGTTGATATGTAATTTATCAATTCTAGGATTAACAGTTAAAAGGTTTCTCTTAGGTATAGCTTCTAATGAATCTGTTTCAGTTGTGATTTTTCTGGGATTAAAGGATGGAGTAACTTGAAAATCTTGAGAATCGGAATTTATTATTGGAAATTCAAGTTCGGGTTTAAATGAAGATTCTTCTAAATCCGAGTCATAAATAATAGCTTGAGCTTGAATATCTTTCGTTTCTTCAACAAATGGTGAATTAGTAAAATTAAAAGTTGCATTATTTTGATTAATTGACCTGTTATCTTGACCAAATGCAATAAGATCAATTTTGGTATTGTTTTGAACTGGTGAATATGAGTTTATAAAGTTTTTCGAAAAATCATAATTGCAATTAATTTGTAATAAATTCCAAGTGTTATTAGAAGAATTGATATTTATCTGTTGTTGATTAAGAATATTATACACAATGATCTGAGCTTCATTCCTAATGTGAGAAATCTGTTCATCATTCCAAAATAATCTAAACGGGGATTCTCTAAGTCTGTTTGGTCCTATAATAAGACGCAAATCGAGTAAACCTCTGTCAAATTCCTCTATCGTTGTAGGAATGGGAGGATTGTGGGTATTAATTCTTAATATATCATGTTGAATAATAGCTTGTTCTCGTGCTAGAATAGCCCCATTTGAGTCATTACATTGTATCGGTAAAAATCTGAGAATATTAATGTCTGATGAGATAATCACCCAATCTGGTGGTGGAGGTAATGGTGCTCCTTCTGGGTCTGTTGGTGTTGGGTGGTAATGACGACCTCGTATTAATAAAATTTCTTGTTGAAATGGGAGTTCCTGATTAATTTCAAGAACAAAATCTTCATCATTTTCTTTTTGTTCGAGGTCTGGGGCTTCCTCTTCAATAATCAATTCTATCCTGTGGTCTTGTGCTGTTTTTTCATGAGTAGTGTCGGATTTTTCCGCAATATATTTATCTGATAATCTTTCCGACCGAACAAAACTGGTATCAATCGAGTGCCCTGGGGGAGTTATTTCTGAAAATCGGGTTCTCGGACGCAAAAAATCAATATTCATGAGAAATCATAAAAATCTCCTCCCGTGTACTTTTATTAATTAAATAAAGCAAACGAAAGTAGGTAAAGAAAGATAGTAAGGACTAGCCAACAGGTGTTTCTGATGAATCATCCGTTGAATGTAAGGAATCAATATGATTATCAGATGAATTAACGTTTCTCTCGAAAAACATTAATGTATAATAATCAATGTCATCAATATTATTTATCATATGATTCTCATCAGGATTTTCATTAACTTTCATTTTTTGATTTTCTTTAATTTCTGCTTGATTAGAATTTAGATCTTTATGCTCATCATTGTCCTTAATATCTAAAGAACTATTGAACTGCGACCTTACTGTCAAGTAGCATTGTAAATATAAAGAAATTAAGAATAATATTGATCCATTAAATGTAAAAGACCCAAGAACATCTCTTTCATATAAAAATGATGAATAAGTTTTTCAAATTGTTTTTCATTAATCATCTTGATTAAAGTAAGATTCTTTTGTTTAATATTTGCATGTTTGTAATTAAAAATATCTTTGATCTCCTCATCAATATTCTTTAATAAATTTAATGTATTGGCAAATATTTCTCGGAAAGACTCAATATTCATGTTTGAACTAATTGTATATTTGATCGAATCATGTGTATCAAATAAATATTTTAAGTTATATTTCGAACCATATACATAATCAATCAAAACATTGAAACATTTATGATTTTATAAATAAAATCATAATCTTTACATAAATCGATAATAATATTTGAATAAGTAAAATAAAATTTAGCAATACTTCTAAAATATTTCGTTTTATGATTAAAAATGTTAACAGGTTGAATATTCTTATAATATAATAAATTTTGGTTAAAGAGAAGATTAAGATTTATAACATTATTATCAATTACATATTGTGTAAGTTCAAATGGTTCTAAACTAACATCTAATCTAAGACATTCATTTTGATCAATAATCAATGACCTCTCTGAAGAATTAAGCAATCTAGATTTGAAATATAAACAGGTAAATGTACACTAATATTCGGGTCAGCACTAATTATAATTGATGAAGGTAATGGTTTGTTATCAACATTAAATGGGGAACATCTGTCAGAACGATAATGTGAACCTTTTAAAAGTAGGATTTCGTATTGACAAGGACGGCCATGGTCGATGGACAGAAAAGGGTAAAATCTTTGTTCTTCTATCTCGACTCCTGAGGGTAATCCTGAGACATTAAGCATATGATTAATGAGTAATAGCTGAGTAGAGTGTGGCAAAGGGGTAGACTTAATGAATTGTGGTAAATAATTAGGTATGCATTTCGAAGAATTTGCTATGTGTTGATCAAAAAGTATATTATCTTGTTGTGTAGATGGTATTGAATCATATTTTTGATTTTGAGCGTGTAGAAATGACTGTGTAAAATAATTCATCCTCCTCCAGTGTGGTTTATTCATAAATTTTCATTCAATAAGGTTAATCATAGTAAGTAAAAAAGAAATAGCATGATCTGTACTAGTGTAATTCCGATAAATCTTCAATAACGATATCCTCATCCTGATGACTTGATATAGAGTCCGATTCATTGTGTTCCGTGCTTTCTTGAGAATTAATGATATTATCGGTTAGTGAAGAAACTGTAAGTTTTAGCTTCAATAACAAATTTTACCAAGTTATTCTCTATTTTGCTAGAATATTGATTTGATAAATAATTGGAAATTTTATTGTTTTTGACAGTTTTGAATGTGTGACCTTCTAAAAAGAGTTTAATTAATTCATTGGAATGGAATTCATTATGGTAATCATTGATCACTTTTAAGAAATCAAATTGATTAAAGACTAATTATAATATAAAATCCTTAATAGATACAGTAATTTCTTCTGAGTTATTAATCAATGATCAGTGATAATTATCATTAATTATCTTATATTATATTATGATATAGAATGATCAATATAATGTTTAATGATAAATAACAAATGATGAATATTATGATTAATTAGTAATGATAAATGTATAAAATGAATTATGATAAATAATAATGAATGAATAGTATAATTAATGATAAATAAATGCATATATTAGTATGAATTATTTATAATAATTATCTAAATTTCAAACGCAATCAAATTGAAATTTAAAAATATTATCAAATAAAATTGATAAAACTGTGATATAATCAATAATTAATAATTTTCATTCATATATCGATAATAATAAAATTATTAATTTATTTTTTTTTATGGAGATATTCTCATTACGAACAAAAAATCACGTTTAAGTTAAATAACGTATGTCTAATTATTTCGAATGTGTTGTTTTTATTTATAGTTATTTTTCAAAGTGAGAATTGAATACTCATTTAATAATCCAATAGAACACAATTTTTTGGTGAATATTATCATTTCTTCGAATGAATACAAGAAATTTTAATTCAAATAAAAAATATTATAAATATATGTTTTTGAATGTGTAGATTTTATTAATGCTATTAAAATTTTAAAATTAATATATTTTTTTAAATTGATCTTATTCCATTTTGAAATTGATTTTTTGATAATTTAACATCGAATTATTTAATGATTCTATATAAGCTATAATATATATTAATTTTATCGAAAATCTTTATGTTTGATTATTATTATTTAGGTAGGTATATAATGCGGTCGGGACTGATCACGAGGACCATAGGGGCCCGGCCGGGGGCGAGGCCCCTATGGTCCTCGTGATCAGTCCCGACCTTTAGTTTTCACTGGGGGGATTGAAGGAATTTTTAATAAATAATAAAAGGTGATGAATATATTATGCTATTTTGTCTTTCAATTGAATAATTTGATAATTTTATTAATGTATTATAATAATACGCAATCTAAAAATGAACAAAATGATCAAGGTAATGTTGGAGCTTATTTTGATCGTCTTAAAGATTTAATTGCTAAAAATGATGGTACTCGTTCTTTTATTTTAAGAACTGAAGATTGTCATGATCAAAATGCACCTTTTAATCAATCTCAAGAAACTAGATTAAGAATTACTCATGGTGATCATATGATTTCACAAATAACTGAAGGTTTTATTAATTTTAAACTTAGAATAACTGTACAATTATCAAAAGCTATTTCATCTGGTAATTTAACAGATTATGAAAATTTAGCTAAAATATTTATAGGTTTTAAGAGTTCTAATCAATTATTAGATCAATTACAAATTATGTCTAATAATATTTCTACTGGTTATCAACAAAATGAATGTTGTCGTGAAGGTTATTGTTATTCTACAATTAAACCCTATGCTGAAAAAGAAAACTAGAAAATATACACATTCTTTATATGAAAATGTTTCAGAATATTCTCAATCTGTTTGTGGTACTTATGTTGATTTAAATACAATTGCAGATGGAAATAAACATGATATCGAATTTGAAATGAATCTTCCATTTGAAGATATATTAGCTTTACAAGCATTTGATTTATATCCAAATAGATTAGTTGGTGATATTGAATTAAAGTTTTATGTTAAACAAAATGGTTTAGTATGGTGTCAAGTAGATCCACGTAAAATTAAAGAAGTGAAAGAATTTTTTAGAAGATTCTTCTATTAATGCTACATTTAATAATTTACCTTTATTTACTCATGGTTTTACTCAAATAGGTAATTCTGCTAATATAACTACTACATTTAAATGTGATACTGAAACTAATCATACTATTGATACTGCATCTGAGAATGTTTCTTTATATTGTACAGGTTTAACTGTACTTTCATGTAAATCTAATATGTATGGTTTTGGAGTTAAAGAAGAAACTTTAAATCAAATAGCTCAAATACTTCAACAACCTGGAGGTTTATTAATTCCTTCACAACAATTAGATTATAATGCTTTTGCTTTAGCTGCTACTGAATCTGGTATACAGTCTACTATTAATATGCCTTTATTTAATGTTACAACTATTACAGTTGTATTTCCAAAACATGCTAATGATTATACTTGTTTCGATAATCCTATTTATAATAATGTACAATTAACTATTGCAGGTCAAAATTATCCTGATGAACCTATTTCTACTTTAGGTGCTAGATTTTTACAATATCAATTAGTTGCTTCTGATTTAGATGGTGGTATACAATGTACTAAAGAATTTGAAGATTCTTTAACTATGGATAGAAATGCTTCAAATGGTACTAGATATAATAATACATTAAGTGATGCTACTTCATTTATGCTTAATATACAATGTGAACGTTCACGTGGTTGTTACGTATTTGATGGCTTAGATTCTAATGGACAAAATATACCAATACAAATTAAGGGTCAACCTATTTATACACAAGCTAATGATACTTATTATAATGTCGATGATGCTGGAAATCATCCACCTCCACCACAATTATTCATTTGTCGTGATACTTATTTCACATTAGATTTACATAATAAATTGAAATACCATGCTAATGGTACTCCTGATGGTTATTAAATAAAAAGTAATTATTTAATATATTATAATATTATCCCAAAATATATCAATACGAAATGATTTTAAGATACCTCATATTATCATAAATTAAATAAATATAAAATGATTTTTGATTACATCCTATTATCATATATTAGATGAGTGAGGATGATCTAAAAATGTAATGTGAATATCATTGACGGTTTAATTTATATTTGATAAGTTTATTTTTTTTTTCTGTTCATATGAAATCAAAAATTATATTTTAATCAATTATTGTTCATTGATCATCTGCTAGATTTTGAAGATATCAATGGTAAGATCTTTAATTATATTTAAGTGATTCATATTTTACAATTTCGCTACATTAAAAATTTGAAGGAAAATTTGACTTGATTAATTCGATTTGAAATTTTTTTTTTCGCTCATATAAACCTCGAAAAAAAGTGATTAATGAGTTAATTCTTTAATTATTTCGAAGGCCTCATCTTCACGTATGGCTTCTAATAGTCTCCCAAGATAAATTTGGATGATGTCTCTCATATTTCCAATATCTTTCTTTTTAATCCAAGAAATCGTACCGTCTGACCAGAGCACTTGAAACTTGAACACAATGTTTCGTTCTTGATAGTTGGGAACCCATCCATGATCGAGTATATCATAAACTTCGTAGAGTCTTGTTCTTTCCATTGACAATAGTGAACAGTGATAAGGCTATTTTTTGAGTGCTCTATTAGACTTATTGATTACGTCAGATGAGATTTTTCTGAGGCTTATAATTTTAAAATTGAATTACGATGATGTTATTTTCTGATAGATTTGATCGCACTGAGTTTTTGAACTGAATAAAGACTGTACTCACAAATATTTTTTTGTTTGAATAGTTTACTAATCGTTTCCCATGATCTAGAAAATTAATTTTTATTCTAGAATAGTACATAACCGTAAAAATTGAATCTATCGTTTATCCAAAATTGGTAGAAATACGATCAAAATCAATTCAATATTTTATCACTGATCCTCTATCCATAAAAATTACGAAAAATTATTGACCATTTATTCATTCAAATGTGTCACTTTTCGAACGTTAGAAAATATCAATGACATTAAGTTTTTATTGGCAGATCGTATTTCCACGGCAAATAAACGGTCTCTGTTCAAAAAGTGAGGTGTATTTTTGTTATTCAAAAAGTCGGGCGGAATAAACCACTGGTAATTCAACAATTCGCCATGTCAATGAAGTCTTCATTTGTAAAGACATAACCTGGTTTAAGAAAGTTTTGAACAATATAATCTTTGATAGATTCTTCTTCTAAATCTGTAAATACTATATGAGTCCTCCCATGATGAGTTTTCCACGGCCTCCAGTCTGGTTCAATCACTAATTACCTTTTCCAATTTCTAATTGTTGATTCTGGAATACCGCTCATTTTGGAAATCTGATATATTGGGTGAGATCCCCGTGATATAATCTGAATCACATTCTCAATTTTCCCTCTTTTCCCGTAATTTGAATAATTGTTGTGTGGCTTTCCGCTGAAGACTCGACCAAGCATAAAATTTGTCAATAACCGTTTATTAATATTTTGTGAGAAATAAACGTCTTGACATATATCCAATTGTAGAGATATCAGGGTATCTTCATTTATTTGCAAGTTAACTAATTTTGATCCAGGATAAATTCTTTTATATATATTTTCCATAGTTTCTTTATGAATCACTAAAAATCCTTTATCACATTCTTCTCCAATACAATATTTTTCATGCACAAATGGTGGAAGAGTTTGGAAAACTAATTGAATACAACTTAAACTATCATTTTTTCCATATGTTAATTCTGCAAACTCTTCAGAAATTTTACCATATTTAGATAATTTGCTATTGATAAAAATTAAGTTTCCATGAATCCTTTGCTATTGATTTTCTGGAACAAACTAAATCTATAGGAATATTTAATATAGTTTTAAGAGACTCAAAATCAAAAAAAATTACACTTACATAAAATTTGACGTCCAAATTAAATTTAGATCCTTCTATAGGTATTATTGGAGATTCTGTTATAATATATCCATGTGAATATTGTACATCTTCTTCGACTGTTATATCAAATGTTAAATGTCCATTAGAAACAAGATTAAATTCTTGAGAATATTTTGAATCATTTTTCGTAATTTCCATATTTTTGTAAACAGTAAATATATTATTTGAAATATAATCACCTTGAGGTTCATATGCTAGCACTAAAGTAAGCGTTGATTTCGAAATAATTTTTGAATTATTTGATCCATATATCCTTTTTGCATAATATGTTACAGGATTTTGAAGATTTGATTGGATAGAATCGAATTCATTGTTAATCTTAATGAATCCATTAATTCCAACTTTTATTGAGGTAATAATGATATTTAGTTCTTCATCACAATCATTAATTATATTCGCTGGAATATTTTGTGCGCCAATTTCGATTTTTGCTTTATGTTTTTGGATAATTTCAAAAAATTGTTCATCATTATTTTCACAAAGTGAAAGTGGCCAAGAAGTATTAGGAAAGTTGATAGTTCCTCCTTTTAGTTTAAAGTCAAAATGAAACATTTCGTGTGAATTTAACCAACCTTCATAGTTAACAATAAGTTTGTTCTTAATTCCTTCAAAATTAACTTTTGGAAAAACAAAAGTTGATTTTATGGTTAGTTCATATAAACATTCGAAAGGCATTAAATCAAATTGAAGATGTGAAATCAATAAGTTAAGATTTGTTCAAATATCTTTGGAAATTTTGACTGAATTTGAATACGATTCAGAGAATTTATAATTAATAATGATATTTGATGGAATTGAACTATCAATATTTAATAACTCAAATTCACATGCTCCAATTAACGACGAAGAGAATATAGATAGAGAATGAATATTTACGAAATGGTGGTGTTACATAGATGTAACGTTAACAAAAGTTACATAAGAAAAATAATATTTTTATAGGACACGAAGTGGCCGTTATATAAACAATTTTTGTTAATTTATATAGTATTTAACATGTAATATGTAACGTAACTACTATAAAGAAGAAGATATAATGAAGTTGTAAAGTAACGAGTAACGGTTACAAAGTTACATCATTAAAAAAAATAAATATAATGAAGAAGTCATTATAAATTAGAAATATAATAAAGAAGTCATAATAATAAAGTAATATAATAAAGTTATCATTATAAAAAAGAAATACAATAAAGTGATCATAATAAATGAGAAATATAATAAAGTAATCTATAAACAATTAATTATCGACAACTAATTATCAACAAATTAATGACTAACAATCAAATCACAAACGATCAAATCACAAACTAATCTTGTACCCAAAAATATTCTCGTTCAAGATTGGACATTTCACCAGGTCTTTTTGATCGCAAATAACTAACAAAGATATAATCAGTGTATGGTTTTCCAGAAGGAATTTTTAAAAAAACTTTATAACGACGTCTACTTTTATCGAAATCTAATATTATTGTAATAACACCATTTGATCTACCAGGGAAATGCGTGACCTGTAGGCACATTTTGCGGTTATCGCTTCAATTTTCCACTTTTTGAACGGCCTGACATTATAACCGTCCAAAATATGGAAACACGATAATATGAAACACATTAAAACAAATGTATGAATTAGAAAAATTCTGAATATAACAAATTATAGTATATGCAGTAATTATTAGCATATTGAAATATTTTTGAAAAATATTCTATTTTTATCGAGATATAAGCATTAGAAAAAAATTGTCTTATTTTTCAAAATAAATATTATAAATCGATAATGCATTATCCATATTATACATTAAATGTTGATGATGATAAATCTGCAATTGTTACAGTTAATAATATAGATATTATTTTCGATTCAATATCAATGTTAATAAACTTAGGATATATGCGAATTAATATATATTCATCTAATCTTAATCGAAAGATCACAATCCTAAATGATGAAGCTTATGATTCGATTGTTGAATTTGTTTGTAATTCAAGTCAAATTGTATTAGAAGGGAAACATTTGTTGATTGTGAATACACAAGAAATATCATTTGAGATAACTCCGAATAGTTTCATTACTTTTGAAGCTGATCATTATTTATAGCGTGTTAAAATTTCGAATATCAACTTCGATTCAAACGAAATTATAAATATTAAATTTGATCTCGATCATTCAACAATTGGAGAGATTTTTTCTGATATAATTCGAATTAATGGAAGTGGTTTCATTGATATTCCTGGAAAAATGATTATAAATAATCTAGAACTTACTGGATTAAGTCCAATCATAGGGTGTCCAACCCCAAGTGTAGCATCTCATTATACAAATAAAATTTAAATGTACTAAGATAATGATTAGAATGTATACTTGATATACTCTCCTTTGGTATGTATTACTTGTTCCAATCTCCTTTTCCATTCTTCAAAAACCCGTTTTAACATATCGGTTGGTATTTGTTGTAAAATATCAGTTATACATTTTTTAACTCCTTTCTTGATTCGTATGATTGACCTTCCATATTATTTTTGATATAGCCAAATAGGAAGATATCTGATGGTGCTATATCTGGTGAATAAAAAGGATGAGGTGCTCTTTTAAGACCTTTAATATTCATTATATTAGTTGTGTGCTTCGATATGTGAGGACGTGCATTATCGGCATGGACGGTTAATCTTCTTCCTTCATTATCTTAATATCCCCCATTTAATTTTGAAAGTTCCTTAATAATATTATTTGCATAATACTCTGAATTAAATGTTTCCCCTTTTGGAAGAAAGTTAATAACCTTTATTCCGCTTGGATTCCAAAAAGCCGTCAGCATAATTTTTTTATCTGTTAAAACCTTATTTGGACGTGTTTGAGGCTGACTTCCGATGGGTATCCATTGTTGAGAAGGATAATATGAATATTCAAACCAAGATTCGTCTCCTGTGACGAAATATATATAATTGTTATGTTTGGCTGAATTCAGAATCTTACTAAGTGCCTTTGAGATTGTTACCCTTTGAATTTTTTGTTTTTCTGAGAGACTGTGGGGAACCCACTTTAAATGCATGTTTAAATAAAAAAGCATATTTGTTAAATGATAATATACCGTACTTTTTGGAATCCCCGTAGTGTTAGCTATATAACGAACAGATGCAAATGGTTCTTCATCAAGTACATACAAAATTTTTTCATTAATGATTTTGTGTTCATCGAAATTTGCATTTGAAGTTTTTTTGTTAACGGTTTTTGATGTTTTGCAATTTCTAATATATTTTGTAATTGTTGAATATGAAATACATTGATCTTGAAGAGTCAACTTCATTTCTTTATATATTGATTTTTAATTTTTCCCTTGTAAGTGTAAGAAAATCGCGATTGATTTCTGGTCGAGTTCCATTTTGAACTTTTTGATAATTTAACTCGTATATTTTTTCCGATTTACTATCAAAAAAGTTCAAATATCTCATTATATCTAATTATTATGAGACTTCATATTTATAAAAAATAAAATGTTATATTCATATATTATTCATATATATTCATTAATAATTATATATGCTCACATATGGAGATGCTACACTTAGGGTTGGACACCCTATATAATAAATGGAATCGGTATTGCTGTCATTCATTATTATGTAGAAATAAATGTAACTGTAAATGCATCAAATAATGGTGAAACACAACTACATATTTCAATTAATTCGATTAATTCATATAAGCCAATTAAAGTCACTGGTTATCCAAAAAAAGATTCAAGAAAAATAAAGAATGGAGATGTTAAATTATTGAAACTGATAATGGAATTGAGATCGAAGGAATGGAGAAAGATAAAAATAATTATGAAAAATGGTTAATTATTGGCGTTGTCATTGGTGTTGTGGTGGTTGCTGTTGTAGTAACTGTCATTATAATTTATGTAAAGAGAAGAAATGTAAAAGATAAAGAAGCTATGAAATCAATAATGCAATCTGTGGATAATGGAAAGATAATATATACTGGAAATTAAAATCTATAATAAGTATTGAAAGATATTATTAGTTATGATAGAACATCGTATTTTAAATTATTCATTATGTAAAAATTGTTATTTTTATTTAATTTTTAAGTTAAATGAGTGCCTTTTATATGTGTGAAAAAGTTTATTCTTAAATTGAAATATCTTTAATATATTATACTAATTCTTAATAATATTTTGAAAAATTTTAGGAATAATAATAAAGGATGAATGTAATATCCCATTGGATGACAATATATTAATCTTCAGAAAATTTCATGACAAAAAATGTAAAACATAGAAATCAAATTTGAGAAGGAATATTTTTTACAAAAATAATTTGAATGGAAATTTTCCAAGTGTATTCGAAAAATCACGCATAATTGATAGGTAGTTCCACTATTTGAGAGCAAAATATTCAAATTCTCTGTTTTGCTCGGAGTACCGTCCATATATTGGTTTGTCATTAATTTCAACTCAAAATGAAAGAAACTGTTGTCCATCAAATGTCAAACAATTATCGAATGTTAATTTATTTTTTGGATCAATGTTTGTAAGAGATCTAACGTATTTTCTAACCATTGAAATAGGAATTGAGTTTTTTGTTTGTCCCTTTTGGTGTTGGGTGATTAACCCAATTTAATAAAGCATTGAATATTGGTTATGTAAAATGGTTATATTGTGGGTCATTGTAAAGTTCTGCTATTTTGGTTTGTATTTGTGTTTCGGAATAATATGGATTTTTGTAGAAATCATTGTTTAAACAATTATGTTCTGATATTAGTAAATACTTAAAATTCTTAGTATCTTGGCTGAATTCTACTTTTAGCTTTGCTGGACACTTGTGCAAAGAAGACCTACTTCCATGAATGCATTTGTAATATGCGCGTCTAAAGTTTTTCCTCCCATAGGAATCAAATGAATATGTAAAGTCATCTATCAGGCCATTCGATTGTTTGCATGTGAAAGATAAACTAAACAAAGTTAGTAAAGAAAAAGATAAATCGACAGGACAAATGTGATGACAAAAATAAGACTTAAAATGAAAATATTAAATATTAACTAAAATAATTTGTGTTTGCATTGTGCAGTATAACAAGAGAGAATCAAATATGACGCAAGAGAAAAAACAAGATAGTAAACAAGAATAAACGCAGAACAGTAAGAACAAGGAAAATCAAAAAATAAAAAACAAGAATAAATAATGAGAGAAGAATAAGTAATGAAGAAGAATAAACAAAGACAATAAAAAGAACAGACAAGAATAAACAATCGAAAATAATAATCAATAAATAAACGAGTAAAAACTAAGGATAATTAAGAACGATTAAGATTTACTAAGAATAATCAAGTACGATCAAGTACAAATATTGAATAAATGAGAAAATTCAATGAACGAATGAGAATAATGAAAAATAATCAATAAATGAACGAGAATAATCAATGAATAGAGAATAATATCAAATGCATATATAGAATTAAACAAAAATTAATGAGAATGAACGCTAATTATTAAAAAAGTGGCATAAATATGCTACCGTCGCTCACAAAAAGTTCCTCGTTTTCTCAAAATTAAATGGGCATTTCAAATTTCCAGACGAATTAGATGGCTCACAAAAAATCATTTTGATTTTTGTAGCTAGATTTTCAGCCCCTATATGTATCGGGACCCTGGCTAGTAGGGCTCGAGGCACCTTAGGGGTTATCGGGATTGGTCCCGACATCATTATATACATACCAATAAGTAATATTAAAATTTATTTAGCATTATCATTGATAATAATGATATAAACAAACAAAAAATTAAACGGCAAGTGGTTTGTTACAGAATAATTTATTTTACATTCATCTGTTGTTAATATTTGATTGATTCTTGTGTATAATTCATTGTTACGTAACAATAATTTTCTTCAATGTTACGAACAATTTCTTTTTTTTTCGAATCCTTCTACATTTATTTCATTAAAAATAAATAAATTTTGAAGACAAGTAGTCATGTCATCTCCTTCAGAATTAATAATTTTTTACCTGTTTGAATGATATTATTGATGATTCGTATAATTTGTATAATACCATCACCAAATTCAATACTTGTCTCTGTTGTAGCGCCATTTTCATAAAGTGATAATAATAGTTGGTATTCGATACAAAAAAATTTCGATAATTTTTCTTTATCTTATACTTCATTTGAATATTGAATTTGTAAGAATAACTGAATATTGACTTGATGAAATATTTAAATTGTTATAAATTTCATTCCAAATCTACCTTATATCATTTCCCAATTGATTTAGATGTACCTCTTTCAATTGGATATAGATAAAGTTTAAAGAATTTAAATTTTCATTGAATATATTATTTCCAATATAAAATTTCGTTGAAATTTGAGTTTTGATTTTCCCTATAATTGTTCTAATAATTGATGCTGGTTATGTAGACCCAGCATAACATGCTTTACATGAGAAAGTTCCATTGATCATTAACAAAGTAAAATCTCTTCAGACATTAATAAAATAAAGTAATATATCTAGATCAAAATTTTCATTCAAATTAACCATATGGTTAATCTATATTGAATTGCTCCATATGTAGTTAACTCCATATGATTTAATATTTTTGAAATTTGCCATAAGTTCAGTTTTACCATAATGAAACGTGGAACCAATTAACATTTCCTTAGATCGATTTTTTTGTGACAAGCTTTGCTTTTTTGTTGAATGTTAACATAAAATTTGAATATCCCTGTAACAAAATTTAGTTCCAACACCTTTTCATTAATTGACTATGTTCGTCAGGGTTAGTGTTTTCATCAATTCTTTTTTCGACATTTTATAACAACTTTACCGCAACGAAAATGAACTGTAATAAGATATTATTATGAAATTTATAAAATCGAATGAATGAAAAATGATCAGATTTATATTTAAATACGGGTAATGATTAAATGGAATATGAGTAGGGAGAGATTGTGAAATGAATGATCACGATAACTTTGGGCTCCGCCCCGGCGGAGCCCCCAAGGGTTATCGTGATCATTCCCGACCTTTCGTTTACTGGGGATCGAAGGGCTCGGCGGAGGCGCCTTCGACTCCGAGGTCTCATAGACCCCTTCAACCCTCTCGAGTGTGCCTTCAGCTCCGCTCGCAACAAAAATCAAAATGATTTTTGTGAGCCATACGATTCGTCTGAAAATCTGAATGCACATTCACCTTTTGAGAGAATGCATGAAAGCTTTTGAGAGGAACGATAGCACTTTATACCACTTTTCACATAAACCTACTGCAAAACCTTTGTATAACCAGCACAAATTGTCCCCGGTTATCAT
>NW_027150784.1:0-589 GCF_020186115.1 Histomonas meleagridis
TGTTAAATCAAATATTTAATAATGATTTAAATAAATATAATGCTTACTTAGGTAAATTAAATGTATTGCAACAATACGCTAATACATTAACTCAACAAACTCAAGAAGAAAACACTCAAAATGAAAATAATTATTAATAAAAAAAAAAAAAAAATAAAAAATAAAAAAATAAAAAAATAAAAAAAAATAAAAAAATTGGAGTAAGTCATTTTTTATTTATTTAATGACTTTCTGGTGGATCTTGTGGCCTTTTAGGACTCTTTCGTGAAAGTTGAGGTCTTGTCCTAGGCGTAACCACCTTTAGATGGGGGTATTTCTTGGCATACGCAATCTCATCGGGAGCTCTTGTTTTTGGTAGACCAACTTCATAATCCTCCCGAGGACGCGGTGCCATTAAGGCTACTGGCTTTAAAACGGGGTCATTTAGAAAGATTTCCTCAGTATCCGGATGAATGTCCTCTAAGTACTGCTTTTTAGGTGGTGGATCATCCTTTTTAGTATCATTATTTTTAGATTCAAACTTTTCAGGATGAACACTATCATGCAGTGGCTTAGGGACATCTGCAGGAAACCTTTCTATTTGACGCTC
>NW_027150785.1:0-1097 GCF_020186115.1 Histomonas meleagridis
ATGAACGACGAAGATGAACGGTCGTCGATGTAAAGCAATCAAAAGTTGTTGGTTATATTTAATAATCATACATAAAAACTGTCATAAAAGTGCATAATCTTTTAGAATTTTGATTCACCAAAGTAATAAAAATATGTATTTATGAATTTTCTGTATCAATTCAATATTGTAATACTTTATTAATATTATTTAATTTCGAATTCTTTACTCACTTTTTGAATGGAGAGAGGTCCTTATAAGCAACAAATCTATACATTCGAACAAATATTAGAATTTGAACGAAGAATAAAAAGAACACAAGCAAACAATCAAGAGGGGCTGATGAAGGAAGAAAAAATAGGAATCAAGCGCCTTAAAAAGAATTTTGCTCTTGCTCAAGTTCCATTTCCAGAGATCCAACGTGGGGAAAGCCATCAGAGATCACAAATGCCTCAGCTCTAGCTCGGATTGTTATCGACAATGGAGGGAGTTTGTTGGTAAACCCTACCAAGCTATTCTTTTCACACAATGGGATAAAAAGATTGGCGAACTGCACCATACACACCACAACAAAATGGGAAAATGGAAAGGTGGTGGGAAACATATGAAATATCAAAAGGTGCATCCGATCTTCAAACTGTCATTTATGAATATAACTTTTGCATGGAGACACCACGGTCTTCATGAGATGACAAGAAAGTGGATGACACCATCAGACATGTGGCTGAGTGAACCTCATTGGTCACCTGGATGCCCTGACGAAGTTGAATTCGTCAAAAAGATATCTGCTAAATAAAAATTTAGCATACTTTTTCCATGGTGATCGATGAAGACAATCGATCTACTGATCAATCGATCAACATCAACCGACCCACCTGTTTTGTATTCCTGTTGCAGTTGAAATTGCGTTATCACCAGTATAATCTAACCACAACCGTTCCAATTAGCACAAAAACATTGCACACAAACACCCGTCGGTTATTGATCGGTATGCATTGAAAAACCTAGTTTTCCAATGCATACCGATCAATAACCGACCGGTCGAATAAGTAACAATCAAAACCGTTAATTTTACGATATATGACCGTTTATTTGGAGATCAAATCGGGTTACTACAT
>NW_027150786.1:0-1465 GCF_020186115.1 Histomonas meleagridis
AGTTTTATGATGATAAACTTAATATATTGAACACCCTGAATCTTAAATTCATTAATAATACACTTGCTAAAGTATCAGGAAAAGAGCTTACTAATATATCACCTTCTGAGGTTAATAATAAGTTTATTAACGCTAAGAATGATATAATAAAGGTTATTAAAAATAAATTAACAGATAAATGCAATAAAATCAAAGCAAAAATAAATGATTTAAATGAATGTTTTGATTTATCTGATAAAGTATTAAATGACGTTGATGTTGTCAAAGATAATAACACGAAGTTTATCCCTGAAGGGGGTAATGGTTAATTCTTCAAAAAAATCTTCACTTTTTCAATAAATGAGTTTGGAATTATAGTTAAATTATTCCCTGAACATAAAGCAATTGATATTAATGCTAAAGCATGTATTTGTTTAATTTAAGTCTTGTTTTAATATTATAATATTTCAAAATAAAATTTGGAAATTATTTAAAATATTTAGTACAGCACTTATATTGATGAAAAATTTGTAAAAATAATATATTTAAGATTTTTAGTTTTTTTATTTTTTAATTATTCTCGATTTTTTACATTTCAAATGATGATGAGCACAAAATTATATTTTTTTTATACAAATTTTTCTATGTTGTGAAAGATACAGTTCGAATGATTCATCGCATCTAAAAGATTTAAAGAATTTGATTTATAATCATTAAAAATTTTATTTAAAAATTAATGAATCAGCAAATTTCGAACATATTATATCACACATATAAGGAAATATTGATACAATGAATAAAGGCAACGCTTCAATAATATCAGCTTCATTTTGATGATCTTGAATCGAATTAGTTAAACACATTATAATCGATGATACAAAACTATCATTAAACATTTCCCGATTATTTTGTGATGGTTGGAGATTAAGGAAAAATGGAGTAATAATATAATTTGATTAGAGTTAAGTCAAATTAATAAATTCATAAAAGATTTATTAATAATTTGGATCCTATCATTAAATATATCCAAAAATAAGAACATTAAATTTCGATCTGCATAATTTTTGATATATTTTAGAAAGAATTCAGGATGAGATTTTTATAGAAAGTTTCATTATAACCTGATCGTGTAATGAAACTGATTTTAAACAATTAATGACACTTTCTATGCGTAGAGAAATTATAACAAATAAAAATGGCATTATCAAAGATAAACACATTTCACTTGCATCAGGAGAAAAAGAAGAAAGCTTAGTCGGCAGTCGGATGCTGGTTAACTCCTTAACATACTTGTCACTTATGATTTTCCCAATGATTTTTATTGATAATTTTTATATTTTTCAAAATACTTCGTAAAATGAATATCCACAATAATAGCATTTGCTTTCATCATTTGTTTTGTATTGTAAAAAATATTTTGTTGAATTTATTTGGTAATGGAATCTAATAAACTAAGATATATATCTTAAAAAATTCAAAATTAATT
>NW_027150787.1:0-4362 GCF_020186115.1 Histomonas meleagridis
TTGGATCACTTTTTATGGGACTTTAGATTTATGTACACCAAATTTGTGCCAGGAAGACAGATTGAACAAGCAGAATTGATATATCTATCAATGGACAAGTTTTATTATAACTGCGACTCTGAAGAAATGATACTATGGGACGTCTGCGTTCAGCATGCTCTTCAGTATATGTACACTGATGCATCTGTATTAAGAGACCCAAGATCCTGGATCATTGAACATTTCAAGAAGTTACATCGACTTGAATATTCATGTGTAATCTTGCACATAAGAAGATACTTAAGAGGCGAACCATATGCTAACTACTATGACGTGGAATGGATAGAAAAAAGTTACCCAACTCCTTATGAATTCGACTCTGAGCAGATTGCAAATTACCGAAAATGCCTAAATCCAATTGTTGAATCTTATCCGATGAATGCGCCACGAATTGAAAAGTATCAATTCCATTGTCATATAATATTTCGTCCAAATCGTCAGAATGATGGCATAAGCATCCATCTAAGAGTAATAAAGCACCATGATTTAATTTATTATATTGTAATTATAAGCAATTGACATGAGGTATAAATACATTTTCTATCCATTCTTCGAATATTGTCGTGATAATGTAAACAGTTAAACTTCTTGCAAATGCAACTCTCTCTGATGTAAAACCTAATTCATATAATTCCAAATCAATAGATTCTTTTGCACCATTTATTTGACATAATCGCTGTCTGCAGAAACACGTGCTAATTTAAAGTTGATCGTTTTTCGGTCCGTGAAACCGGTTAAAACCAGCTTGTTTCCTATAAATGTGATGGAACTACTAAAGAACAATTTTGCGTATCTACAAATTCATCAAATCCTGATAGCTGAAGGTTAGTTACTAATTATTTTTACTAAGTCATCAAAATATTTAAAAATATCGTCAAATTTGACTTGCCTTTTCGATTGAGATGCTTCAATAATAATTTTCAAATCTTTTTGTCTGTGTATCCATTTGCGTAAGGTTTCAGGCATAATTTTTGTTTATTGTTATTATTACATATAAATACGTAGTTCAAAATATCATTCATTGTCGGATAAATTTGTTCATTTAAACATTTGAACATATATTCCTTTTTGCTATTTGCAATTTCTTAGATAATTATTGTTGGTCTTCCACATTTTAATACACTTTTTCGTTTGATTGATTGCATTTGATCATAAATCGATTTTAAATTGCAGTCAAAAATGAATGATATTTAACTGCACTTTTTCGTAACCGTTTTAAATTTTTTTTTTAACCGTTTCGAAAATGCTATAGACGCACAAGAAAAGACAAAATGCGATACATCACAATTGATTTTAATATAGGGTGTTCAAATAGTCCTGGCCCCCACCTAATCCTATCTCGATGAATAAACAATTTTAGATGTTCTTGTTTATTTATGTGATATAGTATTCTCCATTGTTTTCTATTATCCACTTAAATCTTTTGATCCATTCCAAGAACACACTTTTGAGCTTATCAAAAGTGACGTGTATCCATGCCGTTGAAATTTGAGTTTTTAATTGATGTTTTGATTTTATCTTTTTATCTTTCATATATTTTATTAAGTACAATTAAATAACCAAAAGTCGCACGGGATGATGTAAGAATAATAAAATGGGTAAAAAATGGATTTAAGCTATTTTGTTTAGTTTTTGTCGAACTAAATTTCCTTTGTGAACTTTACAATTGTCCATATGAATCATCATTTGATCTAAGTCGAATTGATTCTCATCCTCATTTGTATTTTTGATTATTTCTACAATGATATCTCATCGATGAAATAGCGTTGATTATATTTTTTGCAATTTGAAAAAAAATCAATGCATAATAGATAATTTCCATTAAAGAACATTGTCAGCATGATTTTTTCACTGTCAATTTCCTTTTTAGTACGCATTGGCACTTCATCTGGTGAAGCTGCATACATATGAGAACTTTGATAATTAAAATAATATTATGACTCATCCCCCGTCATTATATGAATAAAATTTTTCTTTTCTGCTTTTTCTATAATTCTAAAATTGATTTTGACATATCAGTTCTTTTCAATTTTTTCCGTCAAATCATGGGGGACCCATTTCCTAGTGAAGCGCTTCAACCCCATGTACTCATTAAGAACCAGCAATACAGTATTTGGAGTTACTGATAATGGTTTCGCAATTAAGCGCGCTGAAGTAGCCTTCGAATAATTTTTATAATTAAATGAATAAGATCAGATGGGGGTCTCCCCGTACGTTCTTCATCAATGCATGAAAAGTCATTATTTTCTACACCTTTTGATTGTACTTATATGAACTGTATTATTTCCCAAGACAGCAAACATTTTACTGTATATGGCTTCGTATCTTTTTCCTGAGAAGAAGAGAAATTTAATGATGAATCTTTGTTCGACGACATCCATGAAAAAAAGTGACGGTTCTTCTCAATTTTTTCGCGTCATTAAAATTTAAATTCAATTTTTCTATATATGCAATTAATTAAAAATCACATGAATCACATTTATAACATATTCATTAAATATATTTTAAAATTATATAAATATTTTATTTATTACCTCATTACAGCCTATAATAGGAGAGGGGTCAGGACTTTTTGTTCACCTTCTATATGATAAAGTGATCCCCCTTGTGCTCAATGACCCAGTTCAACATCTCCATCCATTTTTTTAAGACATTTTGAAGCTCTTCAAAACTTACGGTTTCCCAACAGATTAAAATGCATGTTTTTAGGTCATGTCCATCTTTTATCTCCTCATCTTCTAGATATTTTTTCATTCTTTTAAATAACCAAAATTCGCATGGGCTGATGTCATGGAAATAAGGTGGGTGCTGTATTGATTTGACTTTTGGATCCTCTAATTTATTGATTACAAGTTTACCTTTGTGAACTCTATAATTGCCCATATGAATCATATTTTCTCAGGCGGGTTCTACTTTTTTTCCATCAGTATTTAATTAAATTTCTGGAATTATATGATCAATGATATGGTGGAACGCGTGGAAATGTTACTCCACCTTTTAAAAACGATCGAAATCAATTGAAAAAGTGGTAGTGTCAGAATATTTTCAATATATGGATCCAGAGCATCAAATAATGAAGGAAATACATGTTCAATCGAAACCAACGGCAACAATACGTACGAGAAATCATTCTAATACTACAGATCAAGGGAATAAACCCACATTGCAATTAGTCATGCTGCAAATGGTAACAACATTGATTCAGGTGATACTATTTAAATATCCTCCATATCAATCCTGTCTTTCTACCACCGTGACAAGTGAGATGGTCAATAAACTTATTGCTGAATATTTAAAGTTCGATAATTTTGATCACACAAGTAGCACATTTTGTGAAAAAGCAAAAATCAATCAAACAGAAATTATTGATGAGCAGCTAGTTATAGTAGAAACTTCTCAGAATTCATTATTATACACGAAAAAATGAGAATGGAGTGATAATTAAAATTTTCGAAGAAAACATCTCGTTTAATTACGGAAATCATCTTTAACTCCTCTCTAAAGTTGATATTTTAATAATAAAAATGGCTCTGAGAAGGGGGAATTACTATGAGAAAAATTTCTTCTCACTTTAGGTGTTTCAACACTTCGATTAATAAGGTTTATCAAAAGCATGATATTGAATATCCAGAACTCAAAAAAGGGAGGCATTTAAAGAATGTAGAACAAAATGTGATTGATATCATTTTGCAATACACTCAAAAATTCAGAGTTGGTTACAAGAGGATGCCAGATGTTCTTCTAAGGAAAGGATATAGTGTTTCTCATAACCAGGTTCGAAAGGTTTATCTTTGTTTGAAAAATAATATAAATATAAAAATAAACATTAACTTGAATTCGTTGCGTCATTTGTAAATCAGATTTGGCACACCGATTTTCATTACATTCATTAAAGGGAAGGGGAAGAACAAAAATATTTAATAATTTTTATCGATGATAGATCTCGAAAAATGCGATATCATGATATTCTTGATGATAAAACTGCCCAAAGCACTTCAGTTGTTTTACAAAGGGCAATTGATTTGATTTTGATGAGAACAAATCATACTCCTCATACCATACGATCGTGTCAGTTATATTTTGACACATTCACTTTTTGAATTAGTATTAATAATAATCATTTAAGGGTGGAGTAACATTACCACGCAACATATTATATGAATAATGAAATACCGCTGATTATATTTACTGTTGTTTGGAAGCATGTCACAGCATAGAAGACAAACAAATTGAATCCATCACAATGTGATATACATTTTGAATTCAAAGTTTTTAATTTTTTATTCTCAAAAATTGGATGCCTCTCAA
Source organism: Histomonas meleagridis (assembly GCF_020186115.1). Classification (NCBI taxonomy): domain Eukaryota; phylum Parabasalia; order Tritrichomonadida; family Dientamoebidae; genus Histomonas; species Histomonas meleagridis. The sequence continues at coordinate 4,348 of NW_027150787.1, forward strand.
TTTTAATATAAAATT
>NW_027150788.1:0-1713 GCF_020186115.1 Histomonas meleagridis
TAGATTTAGTCCTTAATATAATATCATATAGAATGCATAAAGTTAATCTTTTTTTAAATAAAAATGTTAAGATAAAATTAATTTTTCGCAGGAATATTTTTAGTGTAATATGTTTTTTTTTTTTTTTTTTTGAATTGAACGATATAATAAACTATTAAATTTCTAAAAAAGTGTATAAATTTGTAAGAAAACCAATTTTGGAAATGCAAATACACATAATTGATTTTAATGAATTTTCTTTGACTCCAACTCAACTAATTAAATATTAAAAGGAACAAAGACGAATTTTGTTCCGTTCCTGTTACTTTTAAATTTGCATTAAATTTTGCATTTCAACCATATGATAAAGGTTCAATTTTTGACCGTTTATTATTCGAGGCGGATGCAAGCATCACAAATGAGATTGTCAGTAAAGTCGGAAGGAATATATCTTCAAGATATGCTACATCTTTAAAAGCAGACATAATTACACCAACAAATTTACAAAAATTTATGAAAAACATTGGATATTAAAAACAAATAAGCACATATGATTATTATTTTAGTACATGGAAATTAAATTCATTTATATTAAATTTATAAAGAATTATTTTTATTTTTTTTATGTGGTGATATCAGTATAAACGTTCTCGTGAAAACGTTAAAAATTATTTTTTTAATGAAAAATACAAAATTAGATTACCATAGTAAAAATATATTTATTTCATATATAGACAAACTTTTTTCTCATAAGAAGAGACAGTATTAAATAATTATAGGATAAGATATTTTTATTTTATACCCTCAAAAGGGTGGACCTATTCCCCCATAAATTTTTTGATATAAATTGAATCAAAGTGACTAAGTTCTCAATTTTTTATCTATCTGACACCGAGTAAACTATTCAATTGCAGATGGAAGCTCAAATTTTGGAAATTAATTCATGAAGTGAATATGATATATTTTTGTAAAATTATATACTTGTACACTAAATTTATCTAATTTTAAAGATTTTATCAAGACAGATTCTTGAAATTTTGCTTATATCAAAAGTAATCACAATGATTCCATATTTCAAAAACAGCTCATAGATTCCTCTTGATCATAAATTATTTTATTCTTTGATGATTTTAAGCGGTGTGAATTTAAAAATTTGTTTTTAAATTTAATTTTTGTATGTGAAATTGGTTCTCAAATATGTGATATTCATAATGATTTCTTGAAAATTATTCCATACCATTAAAATATATTACTATTATCATATAGGTAAATTTAAAATATTAACTAAAATTTAAATAATTTCTGAAACAAAAAAGATAAATGAATTTTAATTTGAAACGACACGTTTATTATCCGAGGCGGTGTGCTTAGGCCGCTGAGTAAAAACCTACAAAGTGTTATTACAAAATATCAAATATGCATAAAAATTGTATTTTCTATTGATAATTATTTTAAATTTGTTCAATAAATTTTTCTTCTTGAAAATCTTCAGCAAATGGATCTTCTTCAATATTTATGTTACTTATTCCAGTAGTAAATGTATTTGTCGTTTCGTTTTCATTTTGTTCTGATTTATCATTTTCATAAATTTCTTCTTTTTTATTTCGAATATGTTTCAAAAATATAATTAATAATATGATAATAACTATTACTATAACAATTACACAAACTGAAATGATAATAATTGTTGTTTTTATTATCGTTACTTTTTGATTATCATTATTATCATTTGAA
>NW_027150789.1:0-9065 GCF_020186115.1 Histomonas meleagridis
TGTTGATTATGCGAGGTTTTTTATAAATTTTTGTGAAAAGTGATGCATTATATACCTACCGTATCTAAATTACAACACAAATTTTATATCAATGTTACATTAAAATTCATTTATGACTTAATCAATATTTTATATATTGATTCATAATATCAATTGCTTCGCATATAAATTTTTATGAATTGTCATGTTCTACATATTAATTACGATTTATCAATTTAAAATTGTATAAAATTTAATTAATTTTTACGACGATCAAAGCAATTAAAATAAATAGAAAAAAATATACGATGTTTTGTGGAGGTTTGATGGAAATAAATAAATCAATTGCTCATTGAAATAATAATGTAAACATTGATTTATAAACTTTTTGAATATAATTAATCATATGAGCTCCATTTCTGATATCAGAATAAGTTTGAATTCATCTATAACTAAACCACATGTTCACTATGTATTATCTATATCAAATGAAGGTCGTTCAAAATATATATTTGCCAAATTATATTTGAATGATTTGAGCAGATGTTGGTACATAAAATAAATAAAAATAAACACATATAGTTGATAATGAACATGTATAAGTGAAAATAAATTAAAATAAATGAGAGTTAGCACATATAAGTGAGAATTAACATAAATCAGAAAGCAGAAAATGAAATATTACAGCATTCATTCCACACCCTATTTGCCAAATTTTATCTTTATTAAAAAAAACATAGCGAAAATTGTAAATAATTCAATATGAAATTGAATTATAATTCTATAGAAAACAAATTGAGAGCCGATTTCAGAATGCAAATTACATATTATTCAAATTCTCCATTATGATTGAATGGTACCTCCACTTTATGAAAAAGTAGTATTCAAATTTCCCACGGTTGTATAATAGTACCATGATGAATATCTCGTACTGATAGTATCTCTTGTTGTAAGGATTGAGTCGCATCAAATCTGATTTCGAAATCAGAAAAATTTTCATCACGATTTCCGATTTCTGGGTCTTCTTCCTCACCTTCTGGAAGAGGGCTTTCAATGTAACGTGGTTGTTCTATGTCTGAGGGATCATCAATCTTGAAATTATCTGATGCAATTTTCGATTCAGAAAAAACTATATCATTCGAGTGCCCTTGGGGAGCTGAATCCGAATATTAAGTTCTCCGCTGCAAAAAACTAATATTCATAAAAAAACACAGAAAAATTCTCCTCCCGTGTGGTTTATTCATCCATAATTATCTTTAAAAGAAATTAAGATTAAGTTCAAATTAAGTTATTCATCATCTGGTGATGACGTGCCTTCTGTGTTGTCATTCTTTAAGTGATAACCATCCGAAGTAGAATGATCTCTTGAGTTTAGAATCACCAAATTTGCATAAAGCTCATTTAGTTCATCTGTTTGAACTTCATCACCTGAACCTTCGGATGTAAGAGACTGGTCCGTGTTCGCTATGCTCTCGGATTCGGATTCTTCTTCTTCTGATTGTGATTCAATAATTCCATTATTATTATCCAAATTATTATAAATTAGTCGTTGTGATTCCCTTAAAGTTGCTACAGTTATTCTCTTCGCAAATCTCTTAAACAAATCTTTAGAACTCGCAAGAGTTCTCAATTCATCTAATGATTTGTTTAACCAAGCGCCTAATGATGAAATGACTATAACATAATAGTTGACTTCTAGACCGGATTGTTCTTTGATATCCTTACATAAACTTGTATATTTATCTTTCTTCTGATCGTATCTTTCATTTAAAAGAATTAATGTCATTCTCATCAACATCTCCATAAGGAATTGTTACCTCGATTAAAGTGTAACCCTGATTATTACAGTACCAGATATCAGGTTTACATCTTCTGTTCTCGCCTTCAAATAAATTATTATTATTTTGGACATTTTTAATAGTTGAGTCGAGGTGAATAATTGGTTTGTTACCAGGTTTTGCTTTTAACATTTCACATAATTCTTTAATAACTGCATCATGTCTTTTCTTATATGTATTAATAACTGTTTTACAATCATTTAATCTATGTCTTAAGGAATTTATTTGACCACAATATAGACATAAACCTATGTTCTCATCATGGTTAGCAAGTCTTTGATGTTGCCCAGTATAGAAGCTATTAGTTCTAGCTTGTATACTAAATTTAATTATATTATCTTTAATTTTACATTTATAGTCATTCATGAAATAATTAGATAATTTAGATTTATAAAGGGTTTTAAAGGTATGACCTCTAAGAGGTAATTTAATCAAATTTGCATAATGGAAGTTTTCTGTGATAATTGTTCATAATGTTTAGGAATTCATTTTGATCGAATGAATACACTTCATTCACATCTAGAAATTTTAATGTAATATATTCTTCAGGATTGTCTGGTTCAATTTCATTTCCATTGAATTCGAAAGGATCTATATCTGAGTCATCTGGGTTTAATAAATTATCTGTGGGTAGATAGTTCAAGTTTAAGATTAAATTGTTATCTTCAAGTGCATGAATTACCCGGCTAAAAAGGTTTGAAGTTCCAGGTGTATTTTTTCTCATGTCCTTGTTGAAAACATTAAAAAAAATATCGTTATCATTTGTGTTTTCTTCGACATTATTATATCTAAACGATTTTTCTTCCCAACATAAAGTTCGAAATAAATCTCTTAGTAACATATCTTTCGAAAACCATAACTTTAGAAAACTTGAACTAATCTAATCATTATTCCTATCATTTAAATCTTTCAGTCCTGCTCCACCATCTTCCCATGAAGTAAAATAAAATGGAGAATATAATAAAAGTGTCATTTTACTAATATGGAGTACAACGTAAATGCTATCATCGATCATGTCATAAAACAAGGATTGTTGTTCCACATAAAATGGTCAGATGGAACTAGTAGTTGGTAACCTGTTGTTAACATGTTGTCCCTTCTAACACGTTCTATCTGAGATCTGTGAATTATCATTTGTTTTGGGTATTTGATTTCCAGTTGGTCTATATTTAAATTCTCGATATCTTGCATTAAATTTTGATAATATTCATTATCTCCCAGTTTCTTCCTTGTGTACACAGGTAAATCGCCGAACTCCGCCCAATTGCCATCCTTTCTACAGTATGCAACACAATTTCCTTCACTTGATTTTGCGGGTTCCAGATGGAAATCCTCGAATCCTATAAGTCTATACACTGATTGTTTATAATGTCTGTTCCTGAATCTGCAGTAAAAATGTAAATGTTGTGTTCCTTCATTTGGTCCTATTTCCTTACACACTATACCGTATTTGCAATCATCTCTTAAGAATCTTCGAATATCTTCATACTGTTGTTGTGAATAATTGTTAACTGTGCCGAACCACACTGTACTTCTCGGGTTTAATTCTGCTTCCGTTCTTACTGTTTCTTGACCTTTCATTGATAAAATGATATTAATTCATTGACGTTTATTTTTAATTGAAATTTTATTTTATAATTGATTTCTCATACATTTTCTAACCGTTGGAATTTTTAGCATTCAATTAATTTTTTTTAATAAAGTATTCAATTGACATGTTGTAAAGTTAAAGTTTTTCATGTAACATGTCATAAGCAAGTTCCTAACTCGTCACTATTGTGGGAACTTCGTTTTTATTTTTAAGTCGAATGGAATACATACTGGATACTGAATCGATGTAGTCTGACGATGTAGAAAAACCGTTTCAAGCTCCTCCAGTATTTACTCCTCCTGCACCCTGTCTTATGCCGAATAATGAAGGCCAAGTCAAGTCTATTTACTTTAGTAATGTTGGCTTACTTAAGTACTTTATTAAAGAGAATCCTCAGTTGATAGAGAATTGGGTCATTGTTATGCCTATATCATCTATCGGTGCCATACGATATGATCGTCGCCGTAAGGATGTTCCTTCCTATTTAATCCACCCACAATTAATGATTCTTCCACAACATTAAATTTTTTATTGTCATGCCTCCTAGGTTACGTAGACGAAGTTATACACGTGGACGTCCATTGAAGACTGTAAAGAATTCTAATAAGACATATAATAGTTCCGATCCTATTAATTTCAATAAAAGAATTTCACTTTAAAAATGATTACAGATATTCCTATTCCATTACTTTGGGCCTTGGTATATGTACCTGATGGTACTGCTATACAAAACATTAGTTTGGGTACCCAAGTTGTACTGTTTCATTATATGAACCTAATCAAAATGTTATAATGTACGTTACCCCTAATGCTGCACAAACTCAAGTATTTCGTACTAGGTTGACACGTAATTTGAATTCAGGTGATAGTATTGCATTGGTTCTTCGTGTAGCAATACCAGGTACTGTAATTAATCAAAAGTTTTTAGGTGTTCAGTTAAATTATGCAGTTACATATTAATAAAAAATTATGTCCCACTTTTATTTTTATGTTTGATCCACATCGTATTCAACCTATTAGTGAATCATATTATTCACGAAATAATAAACGAGTCTTACAACGTAAGTTAGTAGGACCTCATAAATCCCCACTTTCTAAATATGATTTAGATCGTGCATATGAAGTATTAAGGAATAATGGAAGAATTCCTGATTATATTGTTTCTTCATTTAATGTTAATTATCCAGGACAGACACTTACTTCCCGTTTAGCATTAGAACCTGGTTCAGTTATTGGTGTTAATATTCCAATTGCAATTGGTTCTGATAATATTATTCCTTTAGCACAATTTACTTTAAATACTGATTCTGCTTTGGATATTTCATTAGATGGTACTCATTATTATTTTTTTATTCGAATAGTATTCAATTCTCCTACTTCAGATTATATAGAGATATATGTTAATTTTTTACATCAAAGTGAAATCTCCACAGGAGGTACTTTTTATTATTATTTATATGATTTTGGTACAACTCAACCAGCCAATAATGATTGTATGATCACTTTTTTAACACCAGATTCCAAAGTTATAGCTAATAAATATTTATTATTTATCAATGAAATTTATTTATATAATATATAGAACAACGATTCTAAGTTGTGCCAAAAATAAATATCTAAAATAAACCAGATCGCCACTATATATAATTTTTTACATCAATATTTAAAAAAAAAAATAAAAAATTTTTTGAATGAATTTTTGTTCCCTGATGGGTTCCAGTTTATCAAATTAATACAATATAAAATCCATCATTCATCAATAATGAATGACTGGAAAAAATATATGTTAAAAAAAATCAATTAAAAATCATATTTCATTAGTTTATAAAATTTTTTGATTTAAAATATGGTTATAATGCATAACGCCCTCCATTTTGCGGTTTTTGAACGATAGGAAATTTGAAAGGAAAAAAGTGGCAATAAAAATATTCGACTTTTGATATAGAGATCAAAGTCATTTCAAAAAGTGAATAATGGCAAAATATCTTATTGGATAGTCTGATACACTTCGAAATCATTTTTCTAATAAAAATATTTTAAATTATGATTAGTTTATTAAGAAATTTCACCAATTATTGCTTTCCAGCATTTTTCAAATGTATTTCCTATATTTCTTCGAAAGCACCATTCATGGATATATGATTCGAGATAATTTCTATCTCTAAATCCATTTTTTATGAGGTATCCTTTTATTAGATTCCATGTACCTTCTATTTTGTAAGTATTTGCCTCAGTAATTAAATCTACAAAATTTTCTGAGTGATTTACTGTTTTGTGTACATAACCTAAATCACTAAGAGTATTATATGGCTTCCATTCATCAGACCAAATTTCTGAATTAGGTCTAACTGTTGAACAAATAATTGGAATGAGAACTTCTTTCGATCTATTTTCGCAAATCTCAGCAACAACTCTCATTGTTTTACTGTCTATTTCGCCAAAAACCCAAATTTCTTCTTTTTTCCAATGCACTTCCTTTGTTGTATTTAGCACCGAAAAAAATGACTTTCATCAATTTCGACTATTCCATCACCAAGTAAATTCTGAGCTATATCTTTTCGATATTCTTTTTCTGCAATAGATCGAAAAGTTTGAAACCATGTTATTACTGATCGTTCACATACACCTGTAATTTTAGATGTAGTTCTTATATCAAAACCTTCTACCCAACATGCTAAAATGTGAACAAATCCCCTTAATGAAAGTTTTGATTGTGATACCCATGAATCTAATCTGATTGATTTTGAATTTCTGCATTTACTTGAGCAGCATCTATATACAGCACCATCAGGGTAACTTGGTGAGAAATAAACTTTCATTAACGATTGACATTTCGGACATATTTGAATTTGGTGGATATCAGGAATGATTCCCTGCTCAGAGGCCCATTTGATAAAGCTTTTGTCATTTAATTTTGACACTTTCTTAATGGTTTCGAATTGCAATTGCATCAATAAAAAAATGATCGACTTTTTGACTACTTTACAAACAAAAAATATGAATAAATTTTTATCGATAACCGTTATAATAAATCTTATATATTTTATTTAATAACTTGAATATTATCGTTATGTCAAATATTTTGTCTGTCAAAATATATATATTAATATGTATCAAATGCGAGCACCGAAGGTGCGAGCGGTTTCGATCGTTATCCATTGAAAAACGAAGTTTTTCAATGGATAACGATCGAAACCGGCCGTCAGGATGATGGATGGGGTGCCCTAATGTGGCATTTCTATTTTTCCTCAAATTTCCTATCGTTCAAAAACCGCAAAATGGAGGGCGTTTTGCATCAAAGCCTAAAATATCAATTATTGTATGGAATGCTACATATGGAATGAAAAAAGAAAAAAAAATGTGATATTTGAAGTATTTAAAAAAAAAATGCGTTGCCTGGGAATCGAACCCGGATCACAAGCTTGGAAGACTAGCATGATAACCACTTCAAAAATGAGGAGCAAATATTATTTATGTCTTCTGATGCTTTAGATATATTGTAATTTGCTGATTTCATTCTTGTTGTCTTCATTAATGCAGTCATTACCCTGTTTCTCGACAAACCGCTAAACGATAACGTTGTTAATATAAACCCGCCAATTATCTACAAATGTACGTCGAAATTGAATCAAAAGACATTAAAAACAAAATTCTATACCACTTTTTTTCAGAAAAAAATTCAATAAATAACCGTTGATTTTAAATCATTTATTATACTCAAAATTTCTCAATAAGAAACATATTTTTTAATAAAAATTAAAATTAATTGTTTACTTAAATTAAATCGGTGATAATTTTCCCAGCTTCTTTTCTTTCAATTGAGGTGTATAACATAAAAATTGTAGATTTCCATCTACCATGTTGTTTTATTACATTATTTTGAATTCCTGCTCTTGCAGCTTCAGTAGTTCCTCCTCTTCTAAGACTATGAGAAGAATAATTTTGAGTATCTTTAATACCAATTAAATCAATAAGAATTCTTAATTTAGAATTAAAATTGGATATATTATATTTGAATGGATATGTTTTTGATTTAAAATTGGAAAATTCTTTAAGTCTATTTAATAAAATATGAGGAGAATAAGGTGTATTCGAATTTTGTATATGACAAATACATCCTTTTCCAAATGAATCATTTTTTGAAATTCGAATATTTAAAGTAATTCCATTTTCTTCAATTAAAATATCATTTTATTTTAAATTTGTAAGTTCAGAAATTCTTAAAAATCCATAATGCATCTAACTTATAGCAGTCATAAATCGTAAATTATAGTATTTTGTCAAATCAATTTGATTGACAATTTTGGACATTATTTCTTTAAATACCCCTTTTTTTTGATGAGGGGGATTTAAAGTTAAACTTAATTTAATTGATTTTTAAAATTCTTTAAATTTGTTGCATCATTTTAATCATTAATACGAAAATAATGTGAAAATGAAGCAACATATAATTTAATTGTATTTAAAGTTGCCTTTTTTTTTAGTGAACAGCCCTTCAACTGCGTACCATGAGCTCCTCTAGTATTTTATGGGCCGTGGTGTTTTTATTTTTACATATTCCATGAGTTTTTCCCATTTTCTCCTGAGATTGCATTCCAGTAATCAATCAGGATCGAAACCCCAACATCGTAAAATGAGGTTGGGGGACCAAAGAGATTTTGTCTCACCATGAATTGGTGACGTGCTCTGGCTTTGAGCTTTCCAAAAATTCTTCTATCATGGGGTTGATAAAGAGAAGTTCCTCCTGCAGGAACATAAAGGAGTTCAATGTACAGAGAATTGCCCAAACTTGGTAAGACATCTGGGTGTCTTACCTTTAGCTAATACCCATAATGGGAGTTACTCATTTTCGCAGGTTTTTGAGGAAAATGCAGTAATTCTTTGTTTTTCATTTATATTGACTTTAATTTTGATATATTCTTGTCCCTTTTCTGCGAGAACCTTTGTAGGAGCCATATAAAGGCACCAGCTGGTTTCATCGAAGTTAATAATGTGGGACGGAGGATAAATATCTTTTATCTATTCAAGTCTTCGAAAAAAATATTGTGCATATTCATCATTGACGGTGGTTCTCCTTTCGGCATGTGATTTCCGCAAATTCAAATTGTAGAATTTTAGTAACCTATCAAACCAACAATTTGAAGCACAAAACCTCTCCACCTGGAATATGTCTGAAGAAGAGAATGCATTAATGGCAACATCATGAACTGTTTGTCTGATTGCTGGTATTCCTGGTTTCAAGTATTCCTCATATATAAATTCAAAAATTGAATCTTCTGTTTTTTTGGGAAGTGAATGTTTTTGAGGCTGCGATGATGGATTCGGGAACCAGTTTTGACCACCAGGTGCTAGGCGATGCTTTCGCCAATCACTCAATGTCTGCTTGGGTATCCCTGTGTCACGTGAAATTTGAGTAATTGCGCCATAAGGAAGCTGTTCGTTCGTAAGATAGTCCAATATTTCGTTGATTTCATGATGTTTGTAAGTACGGTGAACTATTTTAAATATTCTTTTTAACTGTGAAATGGAATTGTTCATGATCTTCAAAATGCGATTTAAGTCAATTTTTATTTCAATTATTTCGATGGTTATTGATCGTTTACTTACTCAAAAGTCATGTGACGGTTTGTCCGGATTTGTCAAAATACAGGGTATTC
>NW_027150790.1:0-89587 GCF_020186115.1 Histomonas meleagridis
GTTAACCCTCAAAATTTTAATGATACTTTTTACATTCAAAATCTCAGTTAATAACAACTTTAAGTTCCAAACACTAAAATCTACATAGGATTAACAACAAAACACTAAAATCCACATAGGATTAACAACAACTCAGCCGGATTAATGCCTCACACATTTTAAATATAAATGTCATCATGAATTTAAATATATTTTATTACTTTCAATCAAAACCAACCGATTTATGATAATTCAATCGATTTTAGCCGTTCATCCTTTAGTTTATGTAGCGCGGCTTGAAGCGAGCGTATCACGCGAAGCTTCAATAGCGCTGTGTGTGTGTGTGTCTAGGCGCCTCTGAATCATAGATTGACTCATCTTAAACCCAGATTTCATGGAACAATTAATTATAAACGGTATCCATTCAATAAGGTGGGGTATCGTTTTTGATCAAGCTTTATTTAATTTCACTACTTGAATATAAATTGTTTCAGTTATAAAAATCGAATGTGATAAAATAAAGGAATGAGTTAAATTGGGGAAATATGCTTTCGATGGAGAAAATGAATTAGAATTAGTGAATGCATTTGATTTTGTGAATTCATTTGATTTTGTGAATGTATTACTTTGTGTAAATGTATTTGATTTAGTGAATGTATTTTAGCTACAATTACATAGCTACTTGACAAATCATTGGGATTCGAAATCGTGAGAGTTCCTGTGTTTGAATCATATGTTTCTGTTTTTAATTTTGCAAAAAATAATATGAATATTAATATTACCATGCTGTTATTAAATTGGACTTGTGTGAAGCCCTTCAATTTGATAGTTTTTGATCATATTAAACATAAATAAGATTTTTTTTCTGCTTTAAGTTTGATGTATATATACCATAATCTCATTCATTATTAATATCGCATTTTAGTGAACTTTGATTTATAAAAATTAAATTTAAATATTTTTACCTTGAATGAAAATATTTTTATTTTTTAGTTAAAAAATATCGCTTTGGAATTTTTCAATGAAATTCGGAACATCACATATCAAAAAGTATTTTTATCACAGCTTTTCAACACTTTACTTTCAAAATTCAATAAATACGATAATAAAATGGGATAAAAACATGTTCCTTCCGTTTCGATACCATTAACATGATTTAAAAAGCAAAAATCACTTTGGTACATTCTAAATGTGGTTGATGGATTTGGAATTATTTTATATCATTTTTTAAGTAAAAATGTACAATTAAAATTGCATATCAAAATAAAAGTTCATTAAAACAAAAGGATTTTGGATTATATCTCGAAATTAAAATTGATTTAGTGCTTTAATCCCCTTTGTTCAAGTAATGCTTTGTATGCTTCAGCTTTCTTGACTGCTGCTTCTTTGCGTGCCTTCTTTTCCTTTAGGAACTTGGCCTTACGTGCAAGACGGCGTGGTGTGATCAAACGTTGGATCTTTGGTTGTGTGAATTTACCTGGTTTAACTTCGCGACGAAGGACGAGTTTGGTGACATCGGCCTTTTTGTCAGCGCCAAAGATTGCTCTGATTCTTGTGGCACGCTTTGGACCATAACGGCGTGGAACTACTTTATCAGTAAGTCCTTCGATTTCAGCATCACCTTTCTTGAGGACAATGAGATGAAGAGCTGAGATTTCAGATGAAATAACACATCCACGAACTGTCTTTCTCTTGCGTTCTCCATCTTTGCGTGGGCGATAACATGATGTACCAGCACGAAGAAGAAGACGGACACGGCGTGGTGTAAGAACACCCTGCTTCATTGGGAAGCCTTGTTTATCGAATCCACCACCAAGACGGAAAAGATATCCGGCAAATTGTTGACCGAGAATTGAACCATCGATATCTTGTCCAAGGCGGTGATCATAAAGACTGTTAAGGGCAACTGGATCTTCGACATCAATGCAAATTTGTGTTCCGTGATCAGGATAAGCTAAAGTAAGCCTCATTAAAAGGCCAGACCAAAACCGATACAAATTCACTAACTTTGTTTTGATTATTTACATGACAGCAATCCCTAAAAAAGGCGATCTGATAAAATGTTCAGATCCAGCAATCAGAGAGTACATATTATTTTTAAACGCCAACCAGCCAGACAACAAAAAATTTGTGATTAAAGATCTTCCACCACTACATTTGTTTATACAAAGTGGAAAAACAGCTGAAATAAATGAAAAAATTAATGAACTCATTGATAAATACACATTTGACCCCGAAAATAGCACATAATTGAAAATTTGTAATTATTTTTTAAAAAATATTTGTTTTTAAAAAACTATTTTTTATTTACCATCTTTTTCTTTAGCTTGCATATGATTTTCTTCTTACACCAATGCTCTTTTAAAATATATTACACCTTCTTGAAAATATCTTAAAATATAAATATTTATATTTACTATATATTTTGTTATGAATTTTTCTAAATTAATTATAACGTTACTTAGTTGTCAAGAGTGAAGCAAACATTCATGTTTCTTTGATTTTTTTTTTTTTTGTGATTTTATCCTTTGTTTTATATTGAGAAAGTCTGCTAGGTAAATCCTGGAATGGATTATCATTTTTTATGCCCACACAAAGTATCAGAGGAAATTACAAATAACAGAAATGTAGCACAAATAAACTACAAAAATGACAGATTGTTTTTGACCTTACTTGCTCCTGGGTATAATCAAAAAACACCAATCGAAAATGCAATCTTTGGAATTACAGAGAAACAATTTGATCTCAAAATAATCAAATATGAAAATGATTTCAAGCTTAAACTTAAACCTAAACTTATTTCTTACCCAATTAATATCGCCATTTATCCTTTAAATAATTTCAATTTTAAAGCTAAATATACAAAATCTTTCTTACTACTCCAGACAGATAAAATTAAACTTAGTTCTAATAATCAATTATTATTTGATTCTAGAATAAAAGAAGGAGAAATTTATTCATATGTTCATATGCAAACACGCTGTATAAATTGCTCCTTTTCGGTAGCTGTTAAAAGGCGGTCTTTTAGAAGTAACCTAATTAAGTCATATTTTGTTATTGGTAATCACATATTTAATGTAGGTTTTTCTTTTTTACCAAAAAAAATCATGAATAAAACAGCTTACACGTTTGCTGCGAATTTTTCACGGCCTCCATTTGAGTTATCAACAAAATTAAAACATAATAATTTTAAAACATTTCTTAAATTCCAAAAAAGTCCATATTCATTAGACCTAGCTCTTGAAAGTAAGCAGGAAAAGTACGGATATGTTCAGCTTTCATATGCTAATTTTTCTAAATCAGTCAAATTGATCGTTGATTCAAACAAGAAGACAAAATTTCAAACAAGTTTGCCAATTGACTTAAAGACAAGTGTGGACTTTTGCGCTTCGATACCTTCATTTAAGGAGATTCCAATACTTTCTCTTTCCCTAAACTTTAATGAATAAAAATAAAACTATAAATTTATGTTAAACAAAAACAGATTAAAATCTATGATTAAACAAGGCAAAAACATCTTGTTTGTTATTCAAGAAAGTGTTAAAAAAATAATAAAGGTTTTGGTACCAAAACGATATAAATTTCAGAACGACGATGGTTTCCTGAACATTTAATTTGTCTATCGTTCCAACTCACATTTTTAGGATTCTTTGAAGAAGGACAACATGAAAAAGCTAAGTTAGAATAAACTTATTAAAAGTGTAACAATAAAATCAAATGCAAAACTTAAATTTTAAGCTGAAGAATAAATTTTATTTTCCATTTCGAACAAAAATAACATGTTATTTACTTTTTTATCTGTATTTTCCACAAACAAAATAAAAATATTTTTTGTGTCTTCATCTGAAACGTCATCCGAAATCATTTATCACTGCAGAAGTAAGTAAAACGTGCTCATCGAGTTCAGCCATCAGTCTTTGATTCTTTCTGCTTTTCCAATACAACAACACAGACACCACAACGATTAACACCAAAGCGATCACTCCAATTACTATAGCGATAATAACACTTATTCCAAGTGATTTTGGAACTGGTGTATCTTTTGTATACTTACATATATCGAAGTAATTTTCGGGTTCAGCAGCAAGAATTTGATTCCATTCAGCCGTATTATTGATATTATAATTATTATAATCTTTGAGATATGGCAAACATAACGTAATGTTATAAACGAAATGTTCGTTTTTAGAAATTTTATTTTGTTTTGTGTTTTCAAACACTTTGGAATTAAAGTTTGGTGGTTGATCAGGAAATGATAAAATTGATAATGATGAACAATCTTCAAAAATATATGTTACATCCATTGTAACTGTATGAAGTAAAGGGATGTGAACAAGTACAAGTGATGTACATCCCTTAAAAATATAGTCTCCGTCTATCCTAATTAAGTTTTGGAAGATTACAGTTTTGAGTGATTTACAATTTTCAAATGAGCCGCTTTTGATCGTCTCGAGACTTTTCAATTCGATTGTTTCGAGTGAAATACAATTGACGAATCCATAAGATTCGATTGTTTCGATAGTATCGAATGAAACATTTTTCAAGTTAGTACAATTAGAGAAACAATTTGAACCAATTTCCTTAACATTAGATAAGTTAACAGAGAATAAATTATAACAACACTTAAATACAGAACTTTTTAGAGATAAAACAGAAGGAAATGTCACATTAACTAAAGAAGTACAACTCGTAAATGCTTTCTCATATATGTTAACAGCATTTGGAATATTAATAATTTGTAAATTTATACATTTCTCAAATGATTGAAGACCAATAGCTTCAACAATAGGAAATGAAATATTAATTAATGAAACACAATTTCGAAATGACGCTTGGAAAATTGTATATAATTTTGGTATATTAACATTTTGTAAACTTAAACATTGTTCAAATGCTGATGTTTTAACTATGTCAACAAGAGGAAATGAAATATTAACTAATGAGAAACAATTGATAAATGCTTTTTCAGTTATTGTAACTAATTTTGGTATATCAACATGTTGTAAATTTATACAATCTGAAAAAGATGAAGTATCAATTGTTGAAACATTCGAAAATGAAATATTATCCAAAGAAGTACAATTATAAAATGCACATTTTCCAATAATTTGAAGTTTTGGAAATGTAACGTTTTGTAATTTAAGACAATCCTCAAAAGTATTTTGTCCTATTTCGATTAAATTTGAAGCTGAAATTGTTTCGAGATTTTTACATGATTTGAAAAGTTCCGAATTCATTTTTGTTATAATATCATTATTAAAGGATTTAATTGATTGACAATATGCAAAACATTTTGATCCGATTTGATTTACCTTCGAAAAATTAATATTTTTAATAGAAGAACTCATGAAACATTCGTTTCCAAGTATTTGAACATTATTAATATTTATATCTTTTAAACTTTTTTGATTTTTAAAACATCCATCGCCAATTTCAATCAAATTTGGCGCATTAAATTTTCGTAATTTTGTTCCTATAAAAACTTCTTTTCCAATATACATTAATTTTGGCGCATTAAAGTTCTCAATATTTAGACAATTTTGAAACGCATAATTACTACAATTTATTAACGAAGGGAAATCACATGAAATATAACTATTTGTAAATGAAAAACATCCAACAAATTCCAAATATGGAAAATCAATATCTTGTATAGTCGAATTATAAAAACAATAATCCCCAATTTTGGTGATGTTAAATTTAATTTTAGAAGGTTGTAAAGCAGCAAAAAATGCATTTTTGAAACATGAATTTCCAAATTCTTTACAACTAGAAAGATAAATATTACTAATGTGTTGATACGAAAATAAATAATCAGGTGCAATTTCAAGACTTTCTAAGTCAAAAGTTTGTATACTATTTTGTCCTTGAAACAAATTGTTATTACATTTAGTTAATTTCGGTGCTTTAAACGTTGAAAGAGATTCACATAAAGAAAATACATATTCGCCGGCTTCAATAAGATTAGGAACAGAAAGATTATGCAAATAAATACATTTTTCAAAAACTCGATTTCCGATTTTTCTAACATTTTCTAAACAAATCGAAGTTAATGCTAAACAATTCGAAAATGCAAAATCATCAACAAAAACAACGTTTGGAATTTTCACTGTTTTTAAGTTAATACAAAACGAAAACGCAGAATTTAATACATTTTTAAGTCGCGGTAACTCAATATTTTCTAAATAAATACATTTAGTAAAACAATCGATTGAACAATTTTCTATTTTTGGTAAAAATACATTTTTTAGAATTTTACACCTTAAAAAACATCCAATTCCAATATGAGTTACGCCTGGACAAGAAATATTTTCCAAACTTATACAAGAATCAAATGTATTATCTCCAATTACTTTAACATTTTCATTAATAACAATTGTTTCTAAATAGTAACAATGTGTAAAAACATTGGAATCGAATGTTGTGACTGAATTTGGAATTATAATACTTTTTAATGATATACAATATCCAAATACAGAATCACCAATTTTTTGTACATTTTCGCTGATAGTTATTGATTCTAAATTAGAACATGAATAAAACATTGAATGTTCAATCTCTGTAATTAAGTTTGGCATTATGATACTCGTTAATGAACTACAGCCGAAAAAAACAGAATCTTCAATTGTGGTTAATGAATTAGGAAGTGTAAAATTCTTCAATGAGTAACAATAAAAAAATGAGCCAATTCCAATTGTTTCGATTTTGTCATTCATGATAATTGTTTCTAAATTATTACATTGAAAAAAAGAACGAGGTCCAATCGAAAGAACAGAACTTGGAATTGTTATTGTTGTTATTGATTTACACTCAGCAAACAAACCAAGAGAAAGACTTGTAACCGAATTTGAAATGATAACATTAATTAATGATGTACAACTTTCGAATGCAGAGTACCCTAATGATGTAACTGAATCTGGAATTATAATGGTTTCTAATGATGTACATTTTAGAAATGCACTATTTCCGATGGAAGTAACTGAATTTGGTATTGTAACATTTTGCAAAGAAATGCATTTATGAAATAAAAAATTACTAAGAGCTGTAAGTGAATTTGAGAGTACGACGCTTGTTAATGAATCACAGTATTGAAATGCTTCATATGAAATTGAAGTGACTGAGTTTGGAATTGTGATACTTTTCATGGATTTGCACAATCGAAATGCATTCTCTTGAATTGTTGTCAAACTTTCCCCTAATGTAATTGTTTCGACGCATGAACACGTGGAAAATGCATTGTACTCAATTAATTTTACAGAATTCCCTATGTTAATTGAAATTAATTTATCCCATAAAACAAAACCATTTGAAGGAATTGTATCAATTTCACCATCAATGAAGAGATGTTTTGATATAGCCTTATAATCATAAATTCCTATAAATTCCTCTTTTTTAGATATAAGTAATGTACAATTGCTTTCAATAAAAATTGGCTTTACGTTGGCTATTAGAATCGATATGAAATAATTGAACCATAGCATCAAATAACCAAAATCTTGTTCTGAGCCTAAAAAAAAAAAAACGTTTAAAAATATTGAGCCATTAACCGCTGTCAAATTTGATTTGTTTTCAAATTTTGATTAGAGAACGTTTGTTAATGAGCATTTGTTAATTTCGTTTAATTGTTCAGAAATATCGATTATTAACGACAGTTTCAGCACCTGGTTTGGTTGGGGATATTCCCAACTCAATTCGGAGGTTTTTTCTTCGGAAATTCATTTAAGTAAATTAGTGAATATTTGTGTTATGGGATATATCGATATATCGCATCATTGAATTATATGTATCGTAGATTCGGGCAGGTAAATGTTTCACTTGTCATGGCAGAGCCCAAAGGAGACCAAGAATGGGACGATTTTGCAATAGAAAAAATTTTTTTGCTGATACGAATTGATAAGAGTTTATCCAAAAAATTTCAATAGCATAAATTTTTATGGATTGCACTAATCACTGCAGTTTATGAAAGCAAAAAAGATAATTAATTAGTATTGAAGATTTATTGTCTTTACTTCTTCTTCTTATCTTCAACGACCTTCTTTTCGACAGCACGGATAACGCCAACAGCGACTGTTTGCTTCATATCACGAACAGCGAATCTTCCTAATGCAGCGTATTCCTTGAATGTTTCGACGACGAGTGGCTTTGATGGGACGACTACGACGACGGCAGCATCATCCTTTTGGATCCATTCTGGGTTCTCTGTGACCTTCTTACCGTGACGGCGGTCGATACGTTGGACGAGCTTGTCGAACTTGCAAGCGATGTGAGCTGTGTGGCAGTCGAAAACTGGTTGGTAGCCAGCGTGGATCTTACCTGGGTGGTTGGAGATGATCATTTGTGCTGTGAAGTTGATGCATTGCATTGGTGGATCACGGTTAGCTTCACCGACGACGTAACCACGCTTGATGTCAGAGACGGCGACGTTCTTGACGTTGAAACCGATGTTATCTCCTGGGACGGCCTCTGGGAGTTGTGTGTGGTGCATTTCGATGGACTTAACTTCGGTGGTGACTGTTGATGGTGCGAAGACGACTGTCATGTTTGGCTTCATGATACCGGATTCAACACGACCAACTGGAACTGTACCGATACCAGAGATCTTGTAGACATCTTGGACTGGAAGACGGAGTGGACGGTCGAATGGACGCTTTGGTGGTTGGAGTGTATCGAGTGTTTCAAGGAGTGTGCCGCCTGTGTACCATGGCATGTTTGGTGACTTTTCGGTCATGTTATCACCGACGAATCCAGAGATTGGGACGAACTTGTATTGTTCTGGCTTGAAACCAATGTTACCAAGGATGTGTGTCATTTCTTGGACGATTTCATCATAACGTTGCTTGGAGTAGTTGACTGTGTTGTCATCCATCTTGTTAACACCAACAATAACTTGCTTGATACCAAGGGTGAAGGCAAGAAGAGCGTGTTCACGGGTTTGGCCTTGTTCGGCAATACCGGCTTCGAAACCACCGCGTGTGGCATCAATAACAAGGACGGCAGCATCGGCTTGGGATGTACCTGTGATCATGTTCTTGATGAAGTCTCTGTGTCCTGGAGCATCAATGATTGTGAACATGTATTTTGGTGATTAGGATTGCCAAAGGGAGATATCGATTGTGATACCACGTTCACGTTCGGCCTTGAGGTTATCCGTAACGAAGGCATATTTGAAGGAGCCCTTACCAAGTTGGACGGCTTCCTTTTCGATTTGGGCGAGCTTTCTCTTATCGATACCACCGCACTTGTAGATTAAGTGGCCTGTTGTTGTTGATTTACCAGCATCGACGTGTCCGATAACGACGAGATTGATATGTTCTTTCTCCTTACCCATTAGGCAATAAACAAAGTGAACTGAAACCTTGGCCTTGCAATAAACGATTCAAATTATTGACGACCACGACCCCAGTTTTTGAGAATCTCATACAAATAATTGAATATAAACTATTTCACCTTGTAATTTGACCAACTAACAAAAATTTTGCAAAATTTTGATTGAATTTCATTGAGTATATCTCTAATTAAAGTATTAATAATTATTTAGCAAGCTTACATAAAAGCTTCCTGTTTTAAAAAATATTCCAATAAAGTTAATCATTAAAATTAAACATTGATAAAATCAATTGATTATAAATTTATTTTTTTTAGCAACGACTAAGAGCATGAAAAAGATGAACCAAGTAATCTCAACTAAATAGCTAATACTTGATGATCATTAATGACAAAAATTTATATAAATAAACTTGATAATTGTATCTTTAAGACATTGTTCTAGCATCTACCAAAACTTCGGTCATGATATGGTGTTATGTCTGAAACATCATTCCATTTTTTATAAAAAGGCTATATGAAAAAAAGAACGGGTCCTATTCTAATTTTCTTATGAATTTTAAATATTTTATTCATAATTAAATAACATATGATGTATTTTATTAAATATATCTTTTTTTGTTCCATAACCAATTTGAAATAGAGGTATTTGTGTCAATGTTTTCATTTTTTTGATCCTAAATCAAATAAACTATTCAAAAAGGTGGTATTCAAAGCGATTGTGAATTCACAGGTTAACTGACAAATTGAATACTAGGTAAAGTTGAAGTGATCCTTTAACGTATAATTTCAGTGAAAAAGTCAACACTGTCTCAGAAATCATAAAAAATTTCCAGATTGGCTACAGGACTCATTTTTTCAGATATCGAATAAATAAACATATTTATAGAAATGCCATGAAAAAAACTAATTTCCTAGAAGACAGATTTTGATATATTATATCATTATCAAAAAAAAATTCACAATAATTTTCTGACTTATCAATTTTCACTAGAAAGTCAATAATTCTTTTATAAAAATTTGATTATTTTTAATATCAAAAATAATATATAATGGAATATATAAAACATTTAAAATCATATGCTTAAACCAATTTTATATGAAGATATATTTGTTTTATTTATAAATGTCAAATCTTTAAATAAGAGTTTTTGTCTTATATAGATATAAGAATATTATTTACTGTTATTATAAATCTTTACCATATATTTTTTAATGATTAAAATAATGAGAACAACGAGATAATTCTATTCTATCTGGTGTCAAACGACCGTTTAGAGAATAGCAACCTTTCTGCAATAGACCGTTAAATTTAAGCCAGAACAGGTTCATAGAAAACCATTTTTCAACAGTCCAAACTATGTCGAAGATGATCCATCTGCAAATGGAAGAAGAAACATTTATTTTCTCATAAGTTTACAAACAACCAAAGTAGATATATATTGGAAACGCATATACCAAATCGATGAAATATGATGTCCATTCTCGATTAATATTATCATTAATTCACATTGGCACTTTCATCCTCCTCATAAATTCCAACAAATATGTTTTTATTTCAAATATTATTTTTATCCTCTCACTGAAAATAAAACAATGAACAAGCATGTGTATAACAAAAGCATTCATTACATGCCATGTAACAAGAGAGAACACATAAAGAATAAAATATTTTTACAAAAAATTCAAACAGCAAACAACATAAATCATTTACTGTAGTGCGTTTCACTCAGCAATTCTCTAAATAACAATAGAATAGGTTTTAAGCATTTCGTTTCTTCAAATTTAATAATTTCGTATTTTTATTCCAAAATAACTGCAGTCTTTCATATCCTACATAATATATATCATTTTAATGAAAGTTTTCAATGTAATTTATCAATGAATTGCAGCAATAATATTCTTAAAAATCTACCAAAGATATTTAATGCATTAATTACTTCTATATATTCAAATATAACTTTGTTCGTAATTATATTTTTTGTTTTTACTTTCTTATCCAAAATTTATTTTAATCAGAGAAGCATTCATCAAAAAAACGAAGTTATTCTGATTTTATTGATTATATTTTTTGGTAATACAAAGCAATCATATGACGAAGAGACAAAAACACTCACAATATCTGATTTCAATGATTATTCAAATGATTACAAGAATATTACTGAGCACGTTATAATTAATAATGTTGGAGAGATTGAAAGTGATACATTCAGAGAATGGCCTTTATTAACAGCAGTAATAATTGGAGAAACAAACAACGAAAACAAAATCGTTGTCAAATGTAAATAATAATACGTCATCGAATACGGGAGGAAATCACGAAGAAGTGAACAATGAATTTAATAGTTTGATAAAGGAAGATGAGGACCAATGGATTTGACAATGTGATAAATAATCGATATGTAATAAAATATTTTTATGTTTTTGTTAATCATTACTTATTGTGAAAAGAAATTTGTTTTACATAAAAAGAATCAGAAGCAACGCTCATTAAACAACAATAACACTCAGTTTTATAATAATAAAATCTTATCACATGCATAATTTATTTAATAATAAATTTTATATTAAATCAGTTTTAAAATTTGTAAACATAATTTTTATATGCAAGATATTTTTCTGAGAACAACTATGGTGATATACATTATGAGCTATTTCATATTAACTTTACAATTTTAACATGGAATTAAAATACATATTTTCAATGCAGAATGAGTTATTGTGCTACATTATAATTTTTAAAATTTATTGATAAATTTAAAATATTTCAATATATTTTAAATGGTAAAAGTTATGCATATACTCTACTTCAAACATATAAAAATACGAAACTTATGATAACTTTATTTATTACACGTTAATTATATCAAAATAATACTAACATTCAGGAAATATATTTATGCCATTAGCCAACTATTTCCAGATATTAGAGCACAGAATTAAGTAAGTTGGAGAAAAGATATATTTAATTATACTATCAAAAAGGCGGACCTCTTCCCAAAAGAATTCAAGAAATGAATATGATTTTTTTTTTTTCTAAAAGAAAATGAATCATTTTATTCTTTGTTAATTTTACTTGTAAGTGAACATGAACACATAAATTTGTAATAAATTCGAAATCAAGCTTTCAACTTGTTATTCTCAGAATGAATTTTTGTAAATTATTTTGAGTTACCAAAATATACTATATACTAATAGGTGAGTTTAAATTTTTTTGTGAAATTAACATATTTTCTAAAATAAAAAGGAAAAATAAATTTTTACAAAACGACCGTTTATTACCAGATGAACAACAATAAAATGCAGAATCTCCAATTGTTATTACATTTTCTCCAATGACTGCTGCTTATAAATGGATCTAAATTTTGTTATTTTTCTTATATTAAATTTGTTTTCATATCTTTAAGCAATTAATTTTTTTAACATACTTTAATTCGACCTGAGTCATCGTATATCGCACCCCCGATGAATTTCCCCTCCTGATTAAGGTTTATGACCCCTTGTGTCAAATCACTTTCAACTTTATGAAATTCTAAGATATTAAATTTATTTCAATGCCATTTTGTACCAAAACAATTTCTCTATTCAACTATTTGAAGACAGGCATTCAAATGCAACTTCTACAAAATGATATTAAAATTTTAAAGTATTTGTTTTAAAAAAGGAAATTAATTGTTGTTGCCTTGTTTCTGTCGGTAGTGTAAAGGCATGAAACACTGATAAAACTTGGATTAACCTTATTAAATACTTGGAATAGCTTAAGAATACCAAGGATGATAAGCGTTTGTTAAAATAATCAAATAGCTTATAAATCTAAATAAAAAAAATCATTTTTTTTGTTGTTGTTCATTTATCGAGAAAATATATTTGTTTTTTCTTTTTGAATAAATCGATTTGTTTTGACATATAATTCGCTTCTAAGATACATCTGGATACAAGAAAGGAGCTGTCATCAAAAAACAACAAGAATTTTTTAAAAAAAAAATGTTCATTGTTTATGAAGATAATTTCTGTGAAAATATTTTTGAATGAATTAGATTTTAATTTGACTGTAAAAGGCAGCTAGATTTTGAAATAATTGAAATGACTATATAGAAAAGTTGAAAATTTTATTTGAAAGCTCGGTATTGAATTATTGTCGTATTGAGTGATTTTGATCGTTTTGCGTGTAAAATTGATATGAAAACAATAATATTTTGTATCAAGTTAAAAGCAAAAATGAGAAGAGAACATTATCATCTCACTTATCATTGTTTATGACTCGTATCGCTTAAATTTTTGATGACAATTTCAATTTCAGATGAAAAACAATAGGTTTCATACATTTTTGATGAAAATTTGAAGGTTTTTTGTTTGAGTTAAAATCAAGAATATATCTTCCAATTCCAATCATCAAATTGATGAAAAAATATGAAATATATCTATTAATGACTTACAGCATTCGTTGTTTTATTGATGTTATTTCCAACACATTTCATGATTAAAATATTTTTCATAAAAATATAAAATATATAAATTTCAAAAACAAAAATGAAACAGCAAATCAACAGATCCATAACGAATATCCTCATTATTTGTTCAATAATAACAAAAATCATTCAAATAACAAAATTTTATTTTTCTCATATGAAAAGATTCATAAAATAAGTTATAAATATTATCATTTATTAAGTCACTTATTTACAAATTTATTTGCTATCTTTAAAAAATGTTTCGAATTAACTTCTTCTTCTTCTAAATTTAAAAATCACTTTATTTATTCTTTGAAGAAAATTCTATTTTATTTTGATATTCATATAATCAATAAAGTCAAAATATTTTATATTTTATTTAGTAATTTCTTTTGTATCATAAATAAATCAACAATTAACAATTTATATATTAATTCATTTGTAATTATATTTAATATTCTTTTTCAATTTATTAAATATTTTTATAAAAGTTATTTAATTTATGATAAAAATAAACAAAATTTCAAAATATTTTTGATTTTATTGATTATATTTTTTGTTAATACAAAGCAATCATATGACGAAGAGACAAAAACACTCACAATATCTGATTTCAATGATTATTCAAAAGATTATATGAATGTTACAGAACGTGTTATAATTATTAATGTTGGCGAGATTGAAAGTAATGCATTCAGAGAATGGCCTTTATTAACAACAGTAATAATTGGAGAAACAGTTGGAAATATCGGTAGTAGAGCATTTGCATCATGTAAACAATTAAAATATGTCCAATTTCCAGATAAATTAATGAGTGGAATTGGAGGTGGTGCATTTTATGGATGTATTTCATTAAATAACATTACAATTCGTTGTAATAGCATTGGTGATAATGCATTTTATAAATGTACAGGACTTGAAACGATAACTTTATATGAAGGCGTACGAAGTATTGGATCTGATGCATTCAGAGGATGTACAAGCCTTATGAATATTTATATACCAAGTTCAGTTACTTCGATTGGAAATCCATTTTTAGAATGTACGAAACTTCAATTTATTAATGTTTCAGAAGAAAATATTGGATATTCGAATTATGAAAACGATGGTGTTTTATATAATAAAGAAATTACATATATTATTAGTTATCCTAATATGAAAAGTAAAACATTTACAATTCCTAATTCAGTCATTTCTATTATGAATTATTCTTTTGCTTATTGTAATAATTTAGAAACAATTTTTATTGGTGAAAATGTTCAATATATTAATTCATGCGCATTTACTAATTGTACATCACTTCAATGTATTCATTTTCATGGAAATATTTCACCAGAAATACAAAATGATGCATTTGTTAATATAAATGCGACAAGAGTTATGACAATAGAAACATATCAAAATGAAACATTTGGAAATATGGAAATTACTAAGGGAACAACACTTGACGAATGTATCCCGCCAACGCACACATTCACATACACACAAAGTGATACATTCACTAAGTCGAACACGTTCACTGCATCAATTGCTCATTCATCTGATTTAACTTTATCTTTAACACATTCGTTCACTTTAACACACTCATTATCTATTACACATTCGATTACATTTTATAGTAAATATATAAATACAATTTCATTGTTAACATTTGAATCCACTTATAGTTATATATCGACAAATGTCATTTATTACGATTACACTGTTATATATTATTCGTCTTATTATAGTTACTTTTACACATTAGTTGTCACTGATTATGATAATACAGCAAAAGATAATTCGATATCAAATGAATTGTTAATTGGTTTTATATGCGGCGCTATTGTGATAGTTTTGGTAATTGCCGGAATTGTAATATTTATGATTAAATATCAAAATAAGAAGCGAAAACAAAATGAAGAAGAAATGAATAATTCAGATGAAAACAATGATAAAATTAATGAAATCAATAATACATTTTCAGTTGGTATTAATAATTCAAATATTGAAGAAGATCCATTTGCAGACGATTTCAAAGAAGAAAAATTTATAAGTCAGATATAAATAAACATAATTTATGAACAAAATATTTTTATTTGTTTATTAATTTAATAAATACAAACATTTTTGTTATTTGGCAAATTATGTTTCCTTCTATTATATTTGAGATGTTTAAAAAATAAACCATTGAAGTTCCTCTGAAAGCACCTTGTGTAAAATGACAAGAAGAATTTCAACATCACTTCTCACGAAACAAGAAGATGTAGCTTTAATTGAGATGTTAACGAAGTTTGTTGGAATTCATTTTCATCTGGAAGAAATTGACCCTAAATTTAAAATCTATATATCAAAATATCCCTCACTCGAAAGAAACCAAATTACCAATGTAATATCATCCCTTATTGATGGTGTACCATATGTGAAAGCACTCAAATCAATTTCAAGTTTATTTAAATTTGACCAATATTTTTTTTCTAATTTTGTTAAAAATTTTCAAAACGCCAAAACTCTTCCAAAAGAAGGTTTACTTTTTCTTTATTATGTTGTCATTTCATGGATTTCAACAGAAGATTTGACTGAGATAGTTCATAACTTTCAATCAATAGTTGAAATGATTGATAATTTTTTTCACAGAGCAAATTCCACGCATTATATTTATAGTGTTAACTTTGTAATTTCACATTTTTTAGATTTTGGTCAATCAAAATTTCCATCAGATTTAATTTCTATTTTATTTGTAGATCAATTTGATGTTTTATTTTTTGACATAGTTTCTTCAGTTTTAAGTAATTTATTTATGTTTCAAGATATTAATTCTGCTAATTCATTAATCAAATTATTAAGTAAACGTATCCATCAAAATTCAGAACTTTATTCCAAAAATGACTTTCAATTTATTGCAAGTACAATTTTTCAACGATTATATGATTTTGATGTCATAGCATTTGATTTAATATCTGCATTAGCATCGACAAAAATAGATAAAAGTATCAAAGAAGTATTTTATGATTTACCCAAATTATATCAATCACGAATCGAACCAAATGTGATTACATCTAAAGGATATCCAAATATTGTTGAATCAAAAATCTCTATTTTAGATACCTCCAAACTTGTTGGATTTTCAGTTCATAATGGTAATACTGCAACTGATAATCAAACAAATGATTTAGTAGCACCATCGATATCAGAGTTTCAAACCAATTTAACTTTTGATGATTTA
The DNA here is from genome assembly GCF_020186115.1 of Histomonas meleagridis. Classification (NCBI taxonomy): domain Eukaryota; phylum Parabasalia; order Tritrichomonadida; family Dientamoebidae; genus Histomonas; species Histomonas meleagridis. Next base: position 16,960 of record NW_027150790.1, read on the forward strand.
ATTAGTGCGACACAAATTAAATATTTAAAACAAATCATTGATTTACTGAATAATGTTTCCAACGAATATATTTCAATATTTTTAAATGGATTTAATGAAATTATACACAGTTCAATTGATTTATATGTTTCATATTTATATATATTATATTATATCAAAGAATTAAAAATGAACAATAATTTATTTAAAACAATTGTTACTAACGAAGTATTTAAACCTGGAATATCGATATTTAACAAATGTGAAAACTTCGATTTAATTGCATTTTTACGAAATATCATTTTAGAAATATTAACAAATTCGAATCCGCCATTTGTTGGTAATTTATTACAAACTTTATCACGTTCTCCATTTTTATTTTCGGAAATTATTGGCCGAATATATTCCAAACTTTCTGATTATGATTTAATATCATTAACAGATGAACCGACACTTGATGCATTTGTACATACATTAAGTTTTTTAAGTAATTTATATATTAACGCTGATCAAGATGTCCTTCCAATAATTCATGAAGCAAGATCAACATTATTTGTATTTATATTTGCGATATTTGAAAATCGATCAATAGCAATTCGATGTTTTTCATCATCTGTTTTTACGAATATATTTTTATCGAAAGTTTTAGATCCAACTTTAAACACAGTAATTGTTTCATTATTTCAACAATTTTTAATCAGATTTAAAGGAGATGATTTAACGATATTAAAGCCTACAATAGAATTCGTTTCAACTTTAATAAATGTTTGTAATGGAATGAAACCAGAAGAAGATCCCGATTCAATAGCTTATGATTTATTAAAATGTATAAATGAATCAATGACTCATAATCAATATCTAACTATAATGTTTGAACAATTAGTACCTTCTGTTATTAAATTTAATACAAAACATCCATCGAATTTAGTTATGGAACAAACACTTCAATTGTTTTCGAAGTTATTAATTTCATTGCCAAATTTTTCTATGGATAATATACAAATTGCAAAAATTAGTAAATCAATAAAATTAATTGATGGAAAAGTTCCATCTGAATCAACATTATCTGAATTAATAGCAATGTTAGCAAGAAGTCGATCTGTTAATGTTTCGACTTCTTTTTTAATTAATGTTCCGAATATTATTTTAATTTTATTTAGTATAATTCAAACTAAAGAATTATCAAATCGATATTTAAAGATATTTTTATCATTATGTTCACTTTCAGCTTATAATTGTATTCAATGTAATAAAGGGGAATTAGATATAATATTAATTAAATATTTACAAAACAATTCGAAACCTTTTATATTCAGGAAATGTGAATTTGTATTAAAAATCTCAAAAAAAGATATAAACGAATTATTATTTCCTATTTTATCATTAATATTACGATTTAAATGTTCATCACAAATTACATCGAATTTAATATCATTATTAATACCAATTAATAAAACATTTAACAAATATTCATTTAATATATTAAATATAATAAGTTCATTAACAAGTTGTATTTCTCATGACCCTAAAATATCGATACCTTTAGGTTATACTGATCAAATTATTACTGTTAATGGTATAACTAATTTACATTTAATTGGTGGATTTACTTTCCAATGTTCATTATTATTAGATACAATTCATTCAATAATAAACCCAATGAAGTTATTAATATTACAAATATCTGATAATATAACAAAAATACAATTTTATGTACAAGGTAAATCTATAATTTGTAGAATTCTTACTTCTGATGGTTTATCATTTGCACCTTTAAATTCGAATTTCCCAAGTTGTCAATGGACTAATGTAACAATCATTATAACAAATTATGAAGAAGGCCATTCAACAGTATCATTTATACATGGAGAACAAAATCCAATTTCATTAAATCTTAATTTACCTATGTTTAAAGAAGGGAATTTAAATATAACTATTGGAGGTTTAGCTGAAGATAATAATAATATTGATAATATACCAATATGTTATTTAGGTTCATTTCGATTTTTTAATCAAGCATTTAATATAAAGGAATTATCAGAAATGACAAATTTATTAGGAAGTCGATTAAGTGAATATGGAATGACTTTACCATTATTTTGTTTTCCTTCTTTATTTTCACCTTTGACAAATAATATTATTTTGGAATTACCAAAACGAAGAATACATGTAAATGAAAATTTACTTGATATGTTTAGTAATTATTATATTATCAAGTTAATTATACCATTGTTTTTATATATAGATTATATGCCAAATCTTTTTCCTGAACTTTTAATTGAGTTTTTATTATGTGTTATTAATTCGACTTTAATAACTAAAGAAATTATTGAGTTATTTCCTATCATTGGTTATATGTTATATTTATGTCCTTCAAAGAAATTAAATTATTCATTGTATATGAAACTTTTTGGTTTTTTAGAGATATTAGAAGAGCCGAATTTAATATCATCGATATTAATCAATATAATATTTAATTTCGAAATTTGGATATCAATTGATTCATTAAGTTTATTACGAATTTTAAACCATTTTTCACAATATATATTTACTATTTGTCCAATTATATTTTCGAAATGTTTTCCTTTTTCGAAACAACTTTCATTAATTCGAATATATTTTTGGTATGAACCAATCGAAACAGAACTAATTAAAGGTGGACCTAACTCATTACGACCTCGAGCTAAAGATTTAGATATAGTTACATGTCGACAACATCTTGATAATATATTATTTAATACTATTAGTTTATCATTTACTGAGAAAGATGCATTAACATTAATGTCTCATTGTATATCATGTTCTGATTCACAACAAATTATTTCATTTTTATCATTTTTCATTAATATATTAAATGATATAACTTTTAATTTCCAAATTCCTTTATATATAAATCAATTATTATATCATCAATTTAAGCCACAAAATGAACTTCGTTTTATAATATCATTAAAGTTATTATATAAATTATCGGGTAATTACTTTTATCAACATTTATTTGTTGTTATGCAATCAATGAATGAATATTATTATACTGAAGAATTATTAAAACAAACTTTACATATATTAAATGAATATCCAAAGATATATCCAATTTGTTGTTTAATATCAAGTAATTTATCTAAAGATCGAATGAAAGAAGTATCAATTAAATTATCAAATTTAATTTTAGATGAGAATTTAATCGATGAAATTATTCATGATGAATTATGGCCAATATGGCCAATGGTATTAATTATTAATGATATAGAGAATTATAAATATATTTCGAAGTTTTTATTAAATATTTGTGTATCAAAAAATAATTTTAATATAATCGATATAGTATTAAATTTATTTGATATGTTTTCAGCTGTTACTAATTGGGAATTCGAAGATTTATCAATTGATTTCTTAGTTAATATTGGAAATTATTATTATAATAATGAAAAGTTAAAAGAAAATTTTGATTTTCAAATTGGTTTAATTTTACGTTTTATTAAGTCATTATTCTTTTATGTTAATACTTATGAAGAAACAGCTTTTAATGTTTTATATAAAAAATCGATTTTTTATAATGAAAACATTCGAAATGATTTTATTGTGAAAAAATATCCAAAAATTAAATCAATTAATAATATCATTAAATTATTTGAAGAAAATCAAAAAGATTTTAAATTCGGATTTTTATTAAATTCACAAAGAGAACCTTTAAAGTCACATTTGTTCTCATTAACATTACAATATATGAATAATCCTTTATTACCTACATCTTCAACAATTACATTTTGGAAGAATTATTTCACGAATTTATTAGATAGATCAAATAGTTCATATAAGAATTCATTAGAATTACAATTCGAATCTTCAAAATTTTATGAACATTTCTCTGATGTCAATTATAAAAGACAAAAAATGATAAAAGAATTAATTAAAAATCAAATCATTAAATCAAATGAATATTCATATAAATCGATGTTATTAATTAGTGAGAAATCAATTGCTATTTCTACTGAAAACATTGATTCTTTATCAATTAATATCGAACATAATAAAATATATAATAAATATTCATTACATAAATTATTACAAAATGAATTTAATGAATGTTCGCCATGGATTAATAATATTACAGAATTTAATAATTATATTTATGAAAAATCTTTTATATATTGTTCTGAACATACTCAACCAATCATTAAACGAAAATTCGTATTCGAAAATAATGAAAAATTTACAAATATCATCGAACAAAAGAATTCATTTTTTTGCGTTTTAATTAAAATCAAAAAAGAAGTTAATGTAATTTGCGTTTTTAAAAAAAAGGGTTTTGATATTATCCAAAATAATAAATCAAATTATATCGAATTTAAAGAAATTAAAAGAATTTTATTAAGAGATCGATTTCATACGAAATCTTCAATCGAATTATTCTTAAAAAATGGAAAATCGATTTTATTGGATTTTCATCCAATGAAATCAAATCAAATTTTGCAGTATTTCGATACGATAAATCTTGTACAAAACGTTCCTTCAAATCAATTCTTCCAACAATTAAATTATACTCAAAAATGGATAAATGGAAAAATGTCAAATTTCAAATATTTAATGTTATTAAACGAATTCAGTGGGAGATCGTTTAACGATATGACATCGTATCCAATTTTTCCATGGATTATTTCGGATTTTACAACAGAAAAATTCAATGAAATCAAATTCAGAGATTTATCGTTTCCGTTGATTTCAATGAATAACTCGAAAAGTGTCAAGTTCATTAGATTTGTAGCTCCTTCAAATCCAACTTCTTTATCTTATTTACTTGGAAAATTAAAACCGTTTGATTCAATACCAAATGATACAAAAATCGAAAACTTAATACCAAAAACAGAATTTAATTCAATGCAAGAATTATATGATTATATTATTGGTAAAGATTCTTCAAATTGTTGGGAGCTCACACCTGAATTTTACTTTTGCCCTGATATTTTTGATGATAACTTTCAATTACCAAAATGGAGCAAAACAAAATTTGAATTTATTTATTTATGTAGAAAAGCACTTGAAAGCGATGAAATATCTCGTAACTTACATAAATGGATTGATTTAATATTCGGTAATAAAACTAAAGGAAGAAAATCAATTGAACATTTTAATGTATTTAATCCAACATTATTTGAAAATTCCGAAGATAATGATAAAACAAGTTTACGAAAAACAGGTCATATGCCAACAACTCTTTTTACACAATCACATCCACCAAAAAAAGTATTTTCATTTGTTCCATCATTCAAAACTCCAATTGTTGCCACTACGGAATTGAAAGGAATTGTTTTTGCCAGTATTACTTCACATTCCGTCACCTCACTTCACTTTGTTACAATTTTATCTGATAATTCTGTTATAGTATATCGAAATGATTTTATTAACAAAGTAAATTCAAATCAACAAACAATTGGTACAATAACGATTTTAGAAACTACACATTTATGTAAAATCCAAAAAGGAATTATTGGAATTAATGAAATTTCAGGATTTACTACAATAATTAAAGAAAAGAACATAACAAATATCGAATATACTTCGAATAATATAAAATATATTTCATCACAAGATTCATATATAGTAATTTCAGGGTTAAATGGAGAAATCAAAGGATTTATCGATAATAATTTTAATGAATTACATATTTTCTGTAACAATTACATTGATAATATTTCATGTTTAAGTATTAGTAAAAAGTTTAAAGTTATAATCTTCGGAACAATTGAAGAACAAATTATAATATATTCGATACCAAATCATCGCTATCTAAAAACTATTTATGTAAGAGAAACACCGAAAAATATTTTAATTACAAAATCATTTGGAATTATTTTGATCGAAACAAATAATTTTTTGTATTTGTTCGATATAAATGGAAAAATATTAAATGAAATTAATGTTAAGAAATTAAATATAACGAAATGGATAACGTGGAAAGACTTAAAAGGTTTCGACTTCGTGGCAATTGTACGAAATGGAAAATTGTTCATGTTCGAAGTAATGTTTCCGAATTTGGAAAAAATGTTTTATAACTGCGGATGCGAAGTATTGGAAATAGAATACTTGGAAAGTATGAACGCGGTGGCAATGATAACGAAAGACGGAAAGATTCACCTCGTGCCTTGTGTGTTATAATAAATAGAATTTTGGTTAAATTTTATGAAAAAGAAATTTAATGTGAAAATGAATTCTTGAAATTGTAATATTGAATTATACAAATGGATGAAGAAGAATTCTTGTGATGGTAAAACATTTTGTAAATGAAGGAAAATTAATTATACATACGAATGGATAAAAAAGAGTTCTTGTGATGGTAAAACATTTTGTAAATGAAGGAAAATTAATTATACATACGAATGGGTGAAGAAGAATTCTTGTGATGGTAAAACATTTTGTAAATGAAGGAAAATTAATTATACATACGAATTGATGAAGAAGAATTCTTGTGATGGTAAAACATTTTGTAAATGAAGGAAAATTAATTATACATACGAATTGATGAAGAAGAATTCTTGTGATGGTAAAACATTTTTATTGTAATGAAATTAATTTATGTAAATGATTGAAAAAGAATTCTTACATTGTTATGTGATTAACTATGCGAATGATAGCCCTACAGGAATAATGAGAACCGAAACCATTGGATTGTATTCGAATTTAATTCGAGATGATTGAAGAAGAATTTTTGTGAAATTTTCTAAAAACTTGACGATAAATTCAATCAATAATTAATATACAGAGAAAAAAAAATAATTTATTAAGCATTCAGCTAGTAACTTAATAGGTATAATATAAATCAAACTAAATCATAACTTAACTTTGTAACGTACTTGACGGTTATGATCCGGTCAATTTTCAATGCGGTTATTCCCGGTCAATTTAATTTTAGGCATTTCCCAAGACTGCATGGCACGGGAGTTTATAATGGAAAATGATGGTTATCTTGAGATATTGGGTTACGAGGACGAAAACAGTTTTGAACCGAGTTTTAAATATGTTGCAGAAACTATAATATTTAAACATTATGATTTTATTCGTAAATTTAGAAACAAGCATTTTATTATATATAATGAACATATGTTTCATGAACTGCAACTTTGCGGTGGTCCCACCTACGATACATATAGAAAAATTATGTCTCTTTCAGACGATTTATTTTCTGATTCAACTGATGAAGAAAAAAAATTATTTAATGATTATAATGCTGATATTCATTGTCTGGACGAGATATTATATAAGTTCAAATCTGAAATTTTAGCAAAGATATGATACGTATCCGACTGAGGATTTTCTTATCAAATCAAAAGGATTTAATGTGATATAGTAAATATTATTTAAATCCTAAATTTGCTTAAAAAATATGTTTTTAATTTTAGATGAAAAAAATCAAATAATTGTTATTTTATTTATGGTTTGCATTCAAAGCAACACCACCAATTGATACACCAGCAATCATTTTTGTTTGATCTGGTTTGATAATTCTCAGGTTCAATTGTAGAATATGATTCTTTTGTATGATTGACATCATAATTCTTGTAATTCTTAATATATTTCAAACATAAAGTAATATCATAAATAAAATGTACTTTTTTAAGATACATGGTTCAAATACATAATATTCATTTGATTTAAGATCTTCTCAACAATTAAAAAATGCACCATTAAAAATGACTTTAATTAAAGTGACTGAGTTTGGAATACGTTTTTTTTGAAAGACGAGTTGAAAATATTTTTTCTTCAATTATTTTATTTTCAATGATTATAATATTTTCGAATTATTGCACATACAAAATGCAAATTTAGATATTAAAGTAACTGAATTTGGAATTGTGGTATTGTTTAATGAGGAACAATATGATAAAGAATAACTCCCAATTGTTTTTATATTTTCATTAATGATAACTGTTTCTAAACTAGAACAACCATAAAATGAATCACAACCAATTGATTCTATTAAATCCGGAATTATAATTTATGTAAATGAAATTAATATTTCACCTGCAGCATTATGCTTGATAGATATAAACTTTTCCTCAACAAAGCTCCTATACTTCTCCTGGTCTATTTTTCCATATCCGTTGTATGTTATTATTATATTTGGATAACAATTTCTAATTTTTCTTTTTCAATCCCACCAAAAACCATTTACATTAAAATTTTTGCTTAACAAATAATTATTTAAGCAATCTTTTCAAGAAAAAAAACTTGTGCTTTTATCATATTTCTTTATGTAAACATATGTTTGATGACCAAGGAACAATTAAAACCATAAAATATATAAATATTTCGATTTTTACTGGATTGTAAATGTTCGATTCTATTGATCCCTCTATACAAACATGGAAAATTCACTTTTGATGTGCAAATAATCGTTTTATACTCAAAAAGTCGAAATCAAGTTAAGTTATTGCCCGCCAAAAATAAATTGGTTTCTATCATCTGCCTGTCTGTTCGCTCTAAAACCGTTATTACGGTTATTTGGGCTGCCCCTAACTCCGAAAAACCTGTTTGGAGGGGGAGGACGTGGTGCATTGTTCCACGGTTGATTTGCCATGTCACCGTGTGCATTCACTGTGTTTCCAAATGGATTTTCAGTTCCACCTCGAATCCGACCAAATGGACCATATTGGATCTGTAGGCCATTAGAGTTATTAACGCTATGTGTGCCATTATCTGTACTCCGACTTTGTTGTCGTAAAAAGGCATTTCTAATAAGGTCTTCTAATGTGATTTGATGCACATAATTATTTGGACCGGAAATTGTTGGATGAATGGGATGGCCATCACCTCCATCTGCACCATGTCGACTAAATAAATATGTTACGTCTGATGAATCCTCATCTTCATCTTCGTCTTCGAAATTTCTCTGTTGAAACATATCAAAGAACATTGGTTCAGTATTAACTTCGCGCATGAGTGTAATTTTTATGGTTTCACGAACTTGTGGTGGTGCATCTTTCGGTTTAAAAGGATCATGTATGAATGGAACATATTGTAAATCAATGTTAATAATACTTTTTGTGTTAATATCCTGTGTAAGGTTTAACATAAGACTTTTTTCAATTACTTCATATAAATTTAAATTTTCAACATTTAACTCACAATCTCCAATATCCAAATCTTCGCCAAAAACATCATGGTTTCGAACTCGAAAACGCAGTGTTTTAACATTTTCATTCCTTTTAAGCGGTATTGTCAAAATTTGATTCCAGAAAGGATTAACATTATTATCAATAACTCTTGTTTGAATTACATTTAATTTAGAATTTAAATCAACAACAACATATGGGTCAATTGTATCAAGTGGATTTTTTCGTGGAAGGTTAGAAGCTGATTTTATTCTTAAACAAAGCTTCATTTGATATTAACGAACATAGTCAATTTATTGTGTAGTTTATAATGCCGATGGAATTCCATATTTTCGAAGATACTGGCTTCAACTGTGTATAGTGCATTTTATTTAAATAAATCTTTGATAAATTTAACAACTCCAGTAGCTTCAATCAATCAACATTTTCTGTGTAACTGTTTAACTCGCATGTTAAAAAAATAAGAATTGGAAAAATGTAAAATTGCTTGAAAATAGAACATTACATTGACATTTATGTATTTAGCTAAACTTAAATATTTAAGTAATTCTTCGACAATAATTTTCTTGCCTAAGAAAGTTTTTATGAAAATTATTCATTAATTAGAAATTTATAATCAGATTATTAAATCGTTATTCTGCAATCACAATAGGTTGGGTTTATTTTTTGTGAAGATTTTGTATTTATGTAATCCAACAACAATATAAACACATTTTCATTTAAATGTTCAATGATTGATGCACCTTCTACAATGGTTGTGAAAGGATAAATTTTAACAATTTTTCTATTACCAAAGAATCAACCAATCATTTTTTTAAACTTTGCTATTCATAATGAACCTCCGACTAAAATAAAAAACACTTGTATTAGTTTTAACAGCATCCATCAAGTTTTCGATGGTATATAAAACTTAATAAAATAGATTATTAATAATTACTTATAAACAATTCCATTATAAAGCACGGAAAATAAATATTTCCCGATCGGATGTTTGCTAACACAATTTTTGCTTTTTCACACTGATTTATCATGAAAATTTTTGACCTTTTTTTTCGCTATACATTTATATTCCTCTTCCAACAATGGGTGATGAATAAGATGTAGACCTAATATTTTATAAATATATTGGTTATCGAATTGTGAATTACTTACTGATTGAGCACACTTTGTTGTTATCAAGTTACTTGAGAGCCAAAATCAATAACAAAATTGGTTTTTTTATTTGAATAAACAACAAATAATATGGAATCAATAAAGTGCTAATATTTAACACTGCTAATTCATATGCCTTAATGGTTGTTACACGTTGATACTATTGTAATAAATTAAACTTTGATAACAGCATTAATTTCTGTAGATATGAAAGGATATACATAAGTTAATGGATGTAGAATTACGTGTGTATAAACGTTAGTTTTAAACAAGAGGAAAATATCATTTCACAGATCCACCACCACCAAAAAACTCAGATGAAATTATAAAATAATTATTAATGTATCAAATATTAAATTTCGAATAGCAACTAATTTTATTGAAAATATACTGACCCTTTTAGGAAAAAATTGCATAGTGACAATTCAAGCCTTGAACACGACTGACAGATAGAATGCTCCAACATAAATTAGCGAATTTCCATTACACAAATTGAACACAAAAAAATATATTTAACATATTTATCAAATCAAACATATGAAATCGGACTCGGATTTGGTGCCAAATCTTCCATTTTATGATAGTCTTCATGAAGCTTATTTGTTACTGATATGAGTTGATTTACATGTGCTCGATATGCTCTTTGAAACTTGTTTTGTTCACGTTCTAAGTTATTATGTGATGGATGCTTTGAAAACTTCTTTGGGGGTATAGGATTGTGAGGATGCATTTTTGGAGATTCCATTGATTTGAACTCAGTTGCTGTAAATTCTGGAAAACTAGTTTCGGTGGGTGAGTCACGGAAGTTATGGGATTTGAGAGCGCGTTTTTGTTTACGTATTTGGCGATTAAGAATTGACTCAAGTTTTTGAACTTTTTGATTTAGCTCCTTTTGACATTCACTTAGTTTCATGTTTTGAAGGTTTGTTTTTTCATCAATTGGATTTGTTTTGGGCTTTTTTTGATTTATTATTGGACTTGGTAAATCTCGATTATCCTTATGTGGGTGTGTTTTTTGCTTGTCAGCTGATTTTTGTTTTTTGAGTGATTCACATAGTTCATTGACCAGGTCAACTAAAATTGTTCTTTTTTCATTTCCATTATTTGCACAAATTTTTTTAGTTGGTAAAACTTTGCTAATCATCGAAACAAGAAGCATCCAAGTAGTGTTCCATCGATCAATTTCATACTTGGGATTTTCATTTTGAATAGGCTGAACATCAGAGCTAAAATCTGAACCTATGATTTCGTCTTCTTCGCTACTTAGCTTGTCTATTAATTTTTTATATTTTCTTTTTAATGATTCGTATTCTGCTGATTGTTCTTCTTCCATTTTATGTACGTTTAAAATAAATTTTCAAGATCAAACCAACTTTAAAGAACTTCAGACTCAGAACATAAGTATCATAAATTTCTTAAAATATCAAATTAAATTTTGGTCAATTTTTTTACCATTTTTCTGAAATGTAATTTTTCAATAATTAAATTTGTTGTTTGTTTAATTTAAAAGTAGAGATATTAATAAATGCAAACTCTAAGGAAAATTTCAATAAAATCAAATTTACAATAAGTTGAACTCCTTTTAAGGAATAAGGATTTAAACCTTCGGCTACTCAGCAAGAACTATAGTTTCACAAAAAAATCATTACGTATAAAGAAGGTATGTTCTCAATTAATAAGGTTTAAGTAAATGTACAAGCTGTACATAATACATCAGCTGATTTTATTGCATTGTAATTAAACCAAAAAATTTTACTTTTAATTTTTATAAAAATTAGAAGGGTTGATATGAAAATAATTAAGCATTTTGAAAAATCATATAAATATTTATTACATTGAGATAAAATGTTCATTTTGATTTTAACCACCACTTCGGTTCACATTTATGAATTTTATTAATGGGAAACACTGAGAGTGATGAAAATTCACACCCAAATAGCCAGAATACAATGTTTCAGCATAGAACGTAAATAAAAAGTGCTAAAATTTTAACGTACACCAAAAATTTAAACGTCCTTTTTATTTACATTTTCAATGGACGAAGAACAGCAAAAGATCCTTTCAAGAATCAAAGAGATTGTTACCACACATAGTATAGACGTTGAAAAAGAACTCGGAAATTATGATCGGAAACAAACAGGTGTCATTTCGTCAATTTCTTTGCATCGTTGGATTTCTTCTTTAGGTCTTTCTTTAGACAACCAACAAATACGCATGCTTGCTGATTACTATTCTGCTGGTCCTGGCGTTGATATCCAAAGGTTTGTTCAAGATCTAAATCAAGCACTTCGACCTGTTGAAATTCGAAGCACAAAGCTTTCACCATGTGTTAATGAACTTCGAGAACTAAACAGAATCCTTTCAGAAAGATATCAAACCATTCGAGAAGCTATGAAACCATACGATAAACTTAACGTAGGAAAAGTCACAATAGAAAACTTTTATAGAGCTGTTGGTGGAACCCCATCGAACAAGATGATTGTTCGGTATTATGCTGATACTATTACAGGTCTTGTTGATTATTTGAATATTCAAAATGATTTATTATTCTTAAATGAAAAATCCAAACCACAAAGCAAGGAAGAAGATCTCAACCTTCCACCATATTTTGAACAAATTGTACGATATGTTCGTTCACATGGCATTGAAATCAGATCTTTATTTTCCAGATCAGATCCAGGAAACACTGGTTATGTCTCATCCAACATTTTCTTTTCTACCATTAGTTCCTTAGGCCGTAATCTTTCACCTGATCAAATCCAAGAAATTGTCAAATGTTTTTCCAAAGGGAATAATCGTTATTCTTACATGTTACTTCTTAAAGCCATAAGTAATTATGATCTTCCACCTCTTCAAACCACCACTGCATTTTGGGGAGTTGCTCCTGTACCAGAGAAACTTAATCCGCAAACGATCATCAAACGCATTCAAGAAACCGTTCAAAACCGCCACATTGACATTGCGTATTATTTCGAACCACTTCGACAAGAAAACCCAACGAGTACCACCAAATCCAAATTCCATCGCGTGATATCCAATTTAGGCTTAGGGTTAACAGGTGATGACATTGATTTATTATGTACAATGTTTCCAAGTCCATATAACAGTGTCAATTATCAGTCATTTATTGACACAGTATCAACGAAAATCCCAACCAAAGAGTATACAACTGAAGATATCATCACACGCCTTAAGAAATATTTATTAGAAACGAAACAACAATTATCGAATGTGATACAACGATTTGATCGAGAAAACAGTGGCGAAATAACATTATCACAGTTAACATCTGCTTTTAACTTTGTTCGATTTGAGATATTACCACAAGAACTTAATGTAATTTATGAAACATTTCCAGGTAAAACAAATGGAACAATTTCATGGCAACGATTATGCAAAGTTTGTGATCCGAAACATTCGGAATTACCACCGAATGAATTAGAATTACGGACAATGCAACTTATTAATACTGAATCAATACCAACGAATAATTTACCACCGAAACAAATATTAGAAATATTAATTCGTATTAATAAATGTTTAGAAGAAAATGGAATTGATCTTAATGGGAAATTCCATCAAATCGATCGCCGTAAAATTGGAAATATTTCACAAGAAGATTATGTACAAGTTATAACTAATTTACCAATACAAATTACACCGATTAACATCAGAGTATTAATTGGTTATTATCGAATAATGGGAACAAATAAAATCGATTATGTTAAAATGAGTTGCGACTTATTACGAGTTCTAAATTATATTAAAGAAGAAGATGCAAAACCAAAACCTGAATTAGATTCACCCAAGAAAATACTTCCGAAGATAACCAACAAAAATATACACATTTTGTTACAAAGATATAAAAAGTTTTGTTTAAATAAAGATATTGATCCATTATATACATTTAAGTCAATCGATTTAAATGAAATCGGATTAATTCAATCTTATAAAGTTTTGGACTGCTTTAGAAATATTAAATTTAATATTCATCGTGAAGAAGTCGAAGAATTAATTAATATATTTAAAGATGATAAGAAAAGTTATATGTTTAACTACGAATTATTCGGTGACGTAATTAATGATGAAATTATTACCGTAAATTCGCCTTCATTAAAGGCATCTCAACCTTTGACAGCGGAAATTAATAGAGAAGTTATGAACATATGTTCAATGATAAAAGAAAAATTAAGTGAAAGAAATCGATCGATCTTCATGTTGTTTAGAAACGTAAACGTCGATTTTATGGACGAAAACGAGTTTAAAGATAAATTGTTGAGTTTGAATATAGTGATAACTATGAATCAAATTAATGCTATAATTAGAAAATACGAAAACGAAAAATTGGGTAAAATCGATTGGAAAAAGTTTTGCGATGATGTCGAGGCTTCGAAAACTGTCGGTGTGTTCTATTAATATAACAGAAATTTTATAGTGTCTGATGAACCAATTTAAATAAACAAATGATTAAAAATTTTTTTAAATTATATAATTTATTAGAGTATGTATTCCATCATATTAGAAAATTGAAAAATGCAAAGAGGACTTTGTATTATTGTTTAGATAAGAATTTGAAGATTCGGATATCATCGAACAGTATCAATTCTCTCGAAAAGTGGATACTAAAAAGTGCTTTCTATCGGTATTCTACTTTTTGTTTGATTAATCGACAAATTTGGAGAATTGAACCGATTTTGATTAGCTGTTTTTGTCATAACCACTTTTTTGGCATAAATAGAATGGATGCATTACTTCTTGAACAAAAGAATATTAATGTAAATGAAAAAACAATTTAATTCCTTTATTTGGAGTTTATTTTATTTGATTATTGGTACATTTTAATTCGATTTGGGATTTATTAATATTATTTAAGTCACTATTTATGGATGCATGTAAAAACGGATGCACAGAAATTGCGAAAATCTTTCTTGAACAAAAAAAAATTGATATTAATGAACGAGATTTTTATAAATTTTATTTAATATTTTCTTTAATAATTTAATATTATAAAATAATATTTGAAAATTGTTTAAATTATTTAATACAGCGCTTCTTTATGCATGCGTATATGGTCAAATTGAAATTGTTAAATTACTTTTTGAACAAGAAGGAATTGAAGTAAATGTTAAAAATGTTAATTTTATTTTATTAAAATTTGTCTTAATTTTTCGAAATTTTAAAATAAAATTTGGAAATTAATTAGTTCATATAAAACACCAATTATAAATGCTCATAGAGAATTTAATACTGAAATAGTTAAATTACTTCTTGAAAAAAAGAATATTGATGTGAATGGAAAGAATGTTAATTTGTTTTATTTGAAGATAATTTTAATGATTTTGGGTTTTAAAATAATACTTGGAAATTCCTAAAATTATGTGATTCAGCGCTGATTTATGCAGCTACAAATAATCATATAGAAATAGTTAAATCACTGTCTAAACATTAAGAAATTGATATTAATGCTAAAAATATAATTTGTTTTAATAATTTAATATTTCAAAATAATATTTGGAAATTGTTTAAATTATTTGAAACAGCACTTATATATGCATCTGAATATGGTTATACAGAAATAGTTAAATTACTTCTTGAGCAAGAAGGAATTGATATTAATGCTAAAGATATTTATTTGTTTTATTTAAAGTTTATTATAATAGCTTTGGATTTCAAAACATTATTTGGAAATTGTTTGAACTATTTAAAACAGCACTTATGCTTGCAACAAAAAATGGCCACACAGAAATAGTTAAAATATTGAATGAAAAATTGCAAAATACTTCGAAGTAAAACTAACAAAAAAATTATTTTCTGATTTTTTTTTAATGAAAATATTGTAATGCACGAAAATACCGGAAAATAACCACGAAAAAACCTGATAAAATTTAATAACTTTACATTTTTCAAATTAAAATTTTGAGTGAAGCTCAACTTAGAACAGTAACCGTCTGACTTGGATAGCTATTTGAATCGGTTGTACTCAATTATCCATTCAAATAACAAACTCATTCAAATATGACTTTTTGAAAGAATGCTTGGCAGAGGAAATTTATTTTTTTAATGTATCCACAAGGTGCGTACCCACAGGCAGGTTATCAACAACCAGTCCCAGGACAACCAGCCTATCCTCAACCAGTCCCAGGACAACCACAAATGCCAGGCCAACTACTCCCAGGTCAACCTTATCCTCAAGCACAAGGATATGGAAACGTACCACCACCAGTCCAAACATTAAGGATTTCTGGTGCAAAGATCGAAGTTAAACTTAGAACTACTGACACAGATAACGATGATAACGCTTACGTTGAAAACCTTATTGGTGACATAGAGTTTGACGAGACAACAAAAACATTTGTAATTAGAAATATGAGAGGTGTTGCATACGTCGATGGACTTAAGGCTGATCTTGTATTTAATCCAATTAATGGTACTTTCAACCCAATGCGCTCTCCATCAGAACAGTATATAACTGCTTATAACAACTTCCGTAAGAACAATGGACCAATACGTCCTAATCCACCAAAGAGACCAAACCATCCAAATCAACATCCTCCAGGTCAACCAATGACACCACCAGCTTCACCTTATCCACAACAATATCCTGGTCAACCAATGCAACAATATCCAGGACAACCTATGCAACAATATCCTGGTCAACCAATGCAACAATACCCAGGACAACCTATGCCTCCTTATGGCTCAGGTGGATACCAGTAAAAACCAAACTTAAATTTTTTTTATAAATACATTTGTTTCACAATCAATCAAAATTATTCGAGTTCACATCAATTAATTTATCCATTCATATCATTTTATTTCCATTGTATTGGTCAAATATTTAATTTGAATCAAGAATTTATAGAGTCATTAAATGGATGTGTATTGATAATTAAATATTTGATTTAACATTTTGATATACATTTATCATTTATATTAATTTCTCCACAAACTAATCCATCCAATAAGATGGTTTTAATTCAAAAAAGAATTGATATCATTTTTTGATTTACAATTACTTTTGTAAAATACTATAAGAGGCTGTATAATTTTTTTTAAATTATACAGAAAAAATTTAAATTTAATAAGAAGAAATTAATGAATACAATTCATGAAGAACTCCACCAAAAAATTGATTTGGTAAAATAGATATTTTTATGATTATAAAAAATAATGAACTAAAAAAGCATAAACATTTTTAAAAAACTTAATCTTTCACTTATCAGAAATCCTTCTTATAATAAACCGGTGCTTCATTTGCAATTACTGGATTTGTTACAGTTTTTCCGTTGAACTTTGCATTCAATTGAATAAACCACAGAAACAAACACAATTTTTTCGATGTAATACGATCGTTTTCTCAAAACATTAATTTGTAATTTTTATGGAACCAGAAGTGCAAAAACTCTTCGAAACAACAACTAAAGTATATCAAGAAACCCTCAATTCAATGAAGTCAATTGATAATTGTTTAAATTCTTTTTCATATTCAATTCAAGAATATCAAACGAATGAAGATTTTTCTCCTCCAGGATTTCCAGGAACTTTGTCTGATTCATTAGCAAAGCTTAATCAGGCTATGTTTTCATTCCAAGAAATTTTTCATGGATTTTCACGAATATTTCAAAATCAAGATATCACTTCGTTTGGTGAAATTTGCGAAAGCAGAGAATACCAAAAATCTGTTCTTGATAATACATTAAATCAGCACCTCGAAAAGAGACATGAATTAATTAACTCAGTAACAAAAGCCAAAAAAGAGTTGAATGACGCCAAAAAATCAATAATAGCATTATCTAAGAAAAGCAAACATGAAAATGAAAATTTATGTCAACAATGGAACAATTTTAGACTTAAATCTTATCAATACATATCAGAACGCGAAAAACTCATTTTTCATAACAATTCACTAAACGAAATTCTCAGCACATATCCTGGTATTGTTTCAATACTGGAAAAGAACACAGAATCGCAATTTTTACAAAAATTTCTTCCAAAAATTCCATCACATCTCGAACTTCTTGCGCAAAACATTGAGCAAGCTCGGAATGAGCTGAATGCTTCTAGCTCTGCGCTTAATTTCCCGTCCGACTTTCTTTCTTTTGTTGAAAAAAATGATTTTAAATTTGTTGACATCCCACCACCACCGTTTGAAAGATATAAGTTTTCATCACGATTCTCTGCTCCAGAGAAAGAAGTTATTCCAAGGTTTATTCTTTCGTTTTATCCATTGTTTATTGGAAAAATTCTTCATAATTTTGAATCAACATGCCCTGACGAGCTAAATGTCAGTAAAGATCAAAGAGTTTATGTCCTTGAGAACTCACACGGCGGATGGGTTCTTGTAATGCAGATGAGTTATGCAATTCCTGGGTACGTTCCATCTGATTTTGTTGAAACGGTTGGTATCGGCGTGGCGGTTCTTCAGAAAGATGTTCCTTCACAAAATTTCTACGGTTGCTCAGGAACTATCGTATCGGTTATATCTATCGGCGAAAATTCTGTCGAATGCGAAGATATCGATGGGAACAGAACAAACATAGAAAAATGTGATTTAATTTTGTTGTGATAATAAAAAATAATCGGCTGTTTAATTATATATTAAATCGTGAAGTATTTCGAGATTATTTTCTTTGAAGAGGAATTGCACCAACTGAAGTTAACGCGGCTTCTTCAATCAACGTCCGCATTTCTTCGTAGTTTACATTTGGATTAAATTGCATTGTGATTCCAACATATAAATTTTTGCACCATTTTTGCCACTTTTCGGTTTGTGCAGAATGTTTAACGGTCGTTTCTGTAGTGTTTTTTGAGGTGTGTTTACATTCTTTAAAATTAGAAGTAGCAAACCTCCTAAGGATAGAGCTAATTGTGATTTCTTGTAAAACCATTGTCTTTAATTCATCATAATTAAGATGATCATTGTTAAGTAAATCAGATATTTTCTGGTTTCTGTTGTTAATGTCTTTCTTTAGATCAAGGATATCATTGATACTTATAGAATTGTTGATGTTAATTTTCTTTAGTTGTTTATTCGAGATTTCTTTGATGAATTGGGAAGTACGTAAAGCTTGTTCTAACAAAAGCCTTCGCGAGGTTTCTTGAAGAAAGACTTCGCCAGATTTATTTGATATGAGAAACATTGATTGTAATGTTGGTGATGAAGCAAGTCGAGTTAAAAAATCTACGTGACCTTTTAGCTGTGAGCACAAGCGTGAAATAATGATTTCTTTCTCTTTTGTCATATAATCAAATAAATTATTAATTGATGTACTTAAATCAGGTTCGAAAGATATATTTTCAAGTGAGCTCATGTTGTTTTCATCATTAAAATATTCATTTTCATTCAAGTTCTGAATTATTGTATCTATTGTATCTTTTGCTTCTTTTTGTTGTTGTAATAACTTTTTATTTTGAGCCTCGAGGTGACGTATATATTTGTCCTTTTCTACAATTTGAGTTTTGAGTTTTCTAATTTCTTTAATTGTTTTTTCTTCCATTTTGGAATAAATATAAACGGAAATAAATGGAGCACCCTAACTCAAAAGTACGTTTATTTAAATTTACAGAATATTCGCAAACATCCATTTTTATACTTTAAGTACACGTCCAGTACCCTGACAAAAGAGACTTTAACTCGGGTTTCTTTTCTAGTGAGAATGTAATGAACACAAAATACCAAATAACTGTTACAACTATATACAGTTTCTTTGGCAGTATGAGCCAGCCTATGAAAAACGTCGAAGAAATTCCTAAAATACTAATAGTTTTTCTCGGCGATCTCCATTGTAACCAATCAGATACAAACCTTTGAGTTTTGACAAACCCTTCAGTTGATTTTGGTATTTCAGTATCTACCTGTTTCTTTAGTTTCTTTCTATTCATTAGTCTCCAAGCATTAGATAATATGAAAAGTGCTGTACACATTGACAGAAAAGGAATAAAAGGAATGTATTGGAGACAGAAAGAAACAAGAGATAGAACAAAAAGAAAAGAAAGTTTTGTATGAATGTTAAATTTCAAAGATATAACATATTCAAAAAATTGTTTCATGGGCGCTAAAACATTAACAATGGGATTCTCTTCTTCTTTTGATTCAGGTGCAGCATGAGGTGCTTCTTCAGAATGCTTTACTTCCTCAAGTTCAATATCAAGAGATGAAAATGGTGTTTCATCAAATGTTTTTTTTGAAAGAAGTTCTCCTATAACAGACTTTAGTTTGCTTTCATCCATTCTTACCGCTTCTGCTAATTGTCTCAGTAATTTAAAACATTGAAATAATGTTTGTTGTGTTGGAAACTGAAAGTTTGCACTTGCACCATTGCCATCAATAACTGAAATTGTAGATGTTGACCTAACACCACTAAGACCTCGAAGAGCCTCATATGAACATTGAACAATTTGAGGATGAGGAATTGTATTTTTTGGAAGATAAACAAACCTGTTTGTAGTCAAATAAAAAACGCCTTTTGTTGTTGTTCCTGTTTCTGATTCACGAATCAAAAGTTGAACTTCTGGGAATGAAGCAATAGCCGCTTCTGTTGATAGGTCGCCACCAAAAACCAGCGTTGCAATGCGCAAAGGTTCAAATTCTGGATGATTCCATCTTTCGTCAATTCTGTTACGCTGGTTCATATTCTTACTTTTTGTAATGTACTCAAAAAGTTGTACAATAACGGACATCATTATCCTCTTATTCAAAATTGAAAGTTCATAGCGGTTTGGCGCTAAACGAACCAAAAATTTATTCCCAGATTTAGCTAAAATGGAGCGAGAAATGCTAATGTGTACCGAAATCCGAGAAACTCTCCTACCACTGCAGGAATCATTGATGAAGTTAGGAGAAGTAGATCCATCATTATCAGAAAATGTGAAAGAATTTTCATTAAAAACAATTGAACTCGTGGAAAAAAACATTTTACCATCAATCACACTGCATATGAAATATGAAGCTATAAGAAATTTTATAACAGCTATTTCAAAAATAATTTATCAAATTAAAAAAAAGTATGAAAACGAGCTTGATTATACAAAATATGATTTTCTGAAAAAGGAAGATGATGGAAGGTTTACCCTTGTTAAAAAACTTCGGAACTTACATAATGAATCTCTTAACAAAGAAAATGATGATATCCTTAACAAAATCACAAAAGACCTATATAAACTTTCAGACAAGTCAGTTTCTTATGTTGGCCTTATTCTGAATTTACGAACGGATCTTCTTCATTTATCAAATAATTTTATTGTTTCATATCCAGATGACACATCACTTGAAATTATTAAAGAGTATGAGAAATCTTTTCGGAAAGCCGATTTTATTATTTCAGCTAATGAGCTAGAAAAAATCGCCAAAAATTATGAAATTGAATTTGAAGGAATCACACTCCCAAAGGAAAAAGACACTCCTCGCTCACCACCTCCATCTCCAAAGCCATCACCAATAAGTGGCATTCCTCGAGGTATTCCACCAATGGCTCAATTTGGTGGTAACCCTTTATTTGGTGGTCCTAGAACGAGTAATCCTCTTTCAGCACCAATACAACCATTTAGTCTTCGTCCTACTAATGCAGCACCACAAACACATCAAACACGAGTCGAACCTCCAAAACCGTCGAACGACGATACGGAACTTAAGAAAATCAAAGAAGAGATGAAATCACAATTTGAACAATATGTGAAAGAAATTAAAAAGATGCAAAATGAAATAAATGAGTTAAAGCAAGAGAAAGCAAACACAAAAGCACTTTTTGATAGACTTGATCAACAATATCTCGATTTCCAAGTTCAACTTGAAGATCTAAAATTAGTACAACAAAACATTACATTTGAGCTTGAAGAATTCAGGCAGAACACTGAGGAAAAGATACAAGAAAACACAAACGCAAGTAAGAAAATATTACAACAAATCGAATCATTAAAAAATATTTCAAATCAAAACGAAGAAAACATTCGAAAAATTGAAAGTAAAGTAAATCAAACACAAAATAATGAAACAACAAATAGTTTAAAGGATAATTATGAAGAAATCGAAGAACAAAGAAAAATAGTAAAAGAAAATCAACAAAAAATCGATGATTTGTTCCAAAAAATTAATGATTTGAAAAATGATGATTTCAAATTAAGTGAAGAACAAAATGAACAAATTATTGAACTTTCAAAAAGAGTAAATGAAATGGGACAACAGTGGTCTGATTTGGCAGGAAAAATAGATAAACAATTCGCAATGCTCTTTAAAAGAATGAACTCTAAGTTAAGAAAAAAATTTGATCCGACAAACCCAAAAAACTCACCAATATCATCACTTGATTAATAAATTTAAAATGTTTTAATTTTATTGTGACAACTAAAAAACATGAAAATATCGCAAAAAACGGTTTTTCAATTGCAATAAATTTTTAATTATTTGTTTTAATTAACTAATTTATACATATTAAAAGTTACGTAAATGTCCGCTTTGGTAGCTCAATCGGCAGAGCGCAGGTCTCATAATCCTGAGGTCGTGGGTTCGAGCCCCATCCAAAGCAAAATGGATCATTTTTTGTTTTTTTTTCCCTGAAAATGCAGCTACGTGCTCGCAGGACAGAAATAGAAGTCCTCAGCCAGGAGGGTTACGAATTTTAAATCCACGAGATCGATTATAATCTGATGATTCAGAAGATCTTTTGACTTTACCTACCCCAGTCGACTCTACTCCTTCTCTCGCACATTCTACACCCTTAGGAGCTTCGATATCTCCAAAACCCAGCCCCGAAGCTTTGGAAGAAGATATCATCTACGCCGCTGATAAGACCGCTTTTGACCATCTCAAAAATTTTCCAAATGTGTAACTATTCAAAGGACTTTTTCTTAGAAAACCGGAAATTCCTTACCCTGATCTTTTGAATTCTGAAGATTCCGATGATTCCTCTGAATTTTCTTTTGAGGAGACGGATAGCAGCGAGATTCAGCCACAAAACGATCAACCTATAGAATTTACAGATAATTATCTTAGAAATCCAGAAGACGACGACGATGAAAACCCGATTCAATTTAATGTTAACATTCAGACAATCGATGAAGTCAATGAACAAGAAGATATCACAAATAAAGTTATTAACAAGCTCATAACAATCACAGATATCAAAAAACTTAGAGAATACATTGATACGCTCGACGAATCAGTTTTTGACAACTATTCAGATTTCGATATAAAGGAACATAATTTGATTCAGCTTATGATTCTGAGGTACTGGTTTCCACAACCTTATATTTATTGTTGTAAATATCATAACTGCAATTATGGAACCAACCATCACCAACAAATTGATTCACATTTATTCAATACTCATCATAAACAATATCAAAAACACAATTGTTTAACATCAGAAATCATTGGATATTTATTAGTAAAAGATACTGAGTAATACGAATATGATCATACAAATAATACTTATAACAAATTAGAACAAATAAAAATTTGTTTAATGAATAACTGTAATTATGTTACAACCAAAACAGGATCAGCATATGACCACTATAAAAAGCAGCATAAAACCTACCTCTAATGGCGGAAAGATGCAGGCCCTTTTTGGGGTCTAATTATGAGTTATGTTGAAGAAAATATTACATTACCTACAATTTATGAGTTATTATAACCTAGAGATTGTTGTAAATGTACAATGTGTGGAACAATAGTTAGTTCAGTTCAAGCTATGAGACTTCATAATTCCCAAACTCATATCAATTCAAAACAAACAGTTAGAGGTTCTAGACCAAATAATATTCAAGAAATTCAAATAATCAATGGTTCACTAAAAGAAATTGAAATCGCAAATAGCCAAAATTATAAAGATTCAGAAGATAGTTATATTGAAAAACAACAAAGTGAATCTTCATCAGATAATGAGCATATAATTATAAATCAGAAGGATACTAAAGACACAACAGAAACTAGTCAACAAGAATCAGAAACTCAAGAAGTCGAAGAATTGCATGCATTAAACATCGAAACTCAAAACAGGGAAGAATCTAATTCATCAGTAATTGAAGAAGAAAAACAACTAAATCATAATTCTAAAAACACAGTTAAAATGTTAAACAATAACCAATATCAATTCTATAATGACAAATGTAACAAATGGAGAAATAAATATCGAAATCAGAACGTTAGTTTCAAAAGATTAAACAAAGCACAACGAAAAACTATTCAGCCGAAAATCAATGAATTATTTAAAAATTTTATTATCGAAGAAGCTAAATTTTTATCAGACAAAGACAACATTACATGGAATATTATGGATGGATTTTTAATTAAAACAACACATAGAATTCAAAAGCTATTAACAAATACATTTCCCAATCTCAATCAAATAAATATTAAATTCGATGAGAAACAAATCATAAGAAAAGAAAAACTATACTTATATCAAAATAAAATTATTGAAATCGACAAAATTATTGATTACATTAATAAAATTATAGATATTATTAATGCACATCAAGAAGATTTAAACAATAACCAAAACGCATTAAATGCTATTGCTAATATTAAAGAAGGTTTAATCAAATCATTAAGTAAATTTAGTGAAGATGATTTAAAAAACATATTTAATATTCGATCAGTTGAAGATATAGACAATTTGATTAATGAAGACGAAGAACATCGAGAAGAAAGATTTAAATGGATTAGAACAATACTTAGAAATTATATTGATAAATTAAACCCAAATGATATAAAAGGAAGTGAAAAACTACGTAAATTTTATGATGAAGACCCTAAAAGATGTATCCGATGGAAACTATTAGCCAATACAACACCTTAATGTAATATAACAATCGAACAACTTGAAAAACATTTTAATAATGAATGGGCTAATAAAAAACATATTATAGAAGATGATACATGGAATTTACCTAAACTTCTATCTAATGAAGACAACAAATTTATTATTGATTATATTACAGATGAAAAGAATATCATTAATACAATTAAAATTAAAGACAATTTATCTGCATGTGGTCCAGATGGAATTCCTAATTCTGTTTGGAAAAGAAATTAAAAAAATACAGCAATTTTATTATCTCTAATTATTAAAAACATTATTAAATTTCAAAAAATACCAGAACAATGGAAACAATTCAAAACTATTTTAATATTCAAAAAAGATGACCCATCAATACCAAAGAATTGGAGACCAATAAGTATTTCAGATACAATTTACAGAATATTTACTACATTATTAGCAGATAGTATCCAAATAGTGAACAAATCAAAACATATTTTCTCACCACAACAAAAAGGATTCATTAAAGGTTGTAATGGTTGCACTGAACATACAGTCACAGCCAATGAATTAATATCTGATGCTTATAGGAAAAATAGGAATATTATTATTACAACTCTAGACTTTGCTAATGCATTCGGTTCAATTCCACATAAATAAATCTTTAATAATATGAAACAATAAGGCTTTAACAATAATATAATCGAAATTATTCATTCTATGTATCAAAATATTTCCACAAACATTGTTATCAATGGAATCAAATCAAATAATATTAGAATAAGAAGAGTTGTTAGACAAGGATGTCCTCTATCACCCCTTTTATTTAATCTTTGTCTCGAACCTTTAATTAGAAAGATCAATGAAGAACGAAAAGGAACAGATATTTATATTCAAGAATTAAATGATAATATTAATATGGGAATCCAAGTATATGATGTAATGTTAATTTCAGACGAACGAGAAAAAATGGAAGAATAGTACACCTAAACATTTCTTTTATTGTAATTGGAAAGATGGAGGACTTGGAATTCCTTCACTTAAAGAAAGATATCTTTATTTACAAATTAAAACTTATTTATCTTTATTTTACTCGAAAAATGAAACAGTTAAACACTTTATACAACAAATGGCAGGAGACGAAATTAATTTTAGAAGAATAATTATCTCAGAAGTTCCTCAAAGATTTAACAATATCACTGAATATGAAAACCAAATAGCACAAGAATCAGAGAAGAAAACTAATAATTTATTTGTTCGAGAGATTGATGCATCACGTAAATTAAATATAGGTCACAACTTCAATAATAACTCTCTTTCCATGAAGAATCTTGATAATGATGAAATTATTGAATGTAACTCGATCAATAATTTTAATAGATCGTTAATTACGTTACTTCAAAAACGTCATCTTAATAAACTTCAAGAATTTAAACTTCATGGTCACTCTTTTTTTACTCTTGAAAACTCTAAATACTCTAACTCTTTTTTCGGTACCTATACAAGAAAAACTTCAGATAGTATTCAACGTTTTTGTATCAATGCAAGATGTAATAACTTACCTACCAAGGAAATTTTAAGTAAAAAGAATCCAAATACGTCCAAAACTTGTCCATATTGTAGAAATCAAAAAGAGATTGAATCACTGAAACATATTCTAAATCATTGTGTTCCTCAATACTCTAAATATACTCGAAGACACAATGATGTTGGTGAAATTATTATTAAATCTATCGAAAAATCAAATAAATCTAAATTTATTTTCCATAGATCACAAGAAGTTAAAATTAATGACTTTCATTTACCTGATAGATCTAAAAGACTTAAACCAGACATATGGTATTTGGATGACAAAAAAGGTAATCTTAATATAATCGAAATAACTATACCTTATGGTGAAATCTCGAACATTAACACATTACCAGACGAAGAGATTTCCAACTCATTAAATTATAGTCGTTACATTAAAAATAAGAAATATGAAACTTTGATTCAAGATATTACTGACACATATCAAATTAAAGTTAAATACTATATCATTGTTATTTCATCTCTTGGAGCAATACCATTCGAAAATTATTCGGATATCTTAAAATTATGAAATAATAATGAAATCATTACTTCAGAAACATGTAAAAGATGCAGTGAATGTACATTAATTCATTCTATGAAAATTTTCTGGAATGCTATCAACCCACATCCAAGGAATCGTAATGTGAATGACTCGTTCCTGCGGAAAGAAGAGTTGCTAACGAATAGAAGAAAACACAGTAACCTCGAAGGATCATTTAAGTAAAAAGCCCCATCCAAAGCATTTTTTTTTTCGGAATTTGGAGTTAAATTGAATATTTTTTGCCAAATTTTTTCATTCAAATCCACAAAAAAAGCCAAATTTATCAGGCGATTCAGAAGTTTCAAAATATGCCATTTCAAAACGAAATGGATCCTTTCGACGAACCAAATGACCCCGCACAAAAAACTTATATTGACGAGTCTGACAATGTGAGAAAGTTATTTTTTTTTGCTAAGCTTGGTCAAACAGATCAATCAATTGTTTATTCTGCACTTGATCAAGATGTTAATCCTAACAGAAAAGTAGCTATCAAAATAACTAAAAATACCGGAGGTATTTCTGGCGCTATGTTTGATAATGCATGTGCAGCATTATCTTCGTGCGATAGCAAATACGTAGTAAAATTTTATGGTAAAATTTTTTCCAATGATAGAATGTTTGTGGGCATGGTAATGGAATACATGGAAAGCGACCTTTATAAATTTATTGAAAACCCGCAAAATATTCTAAATGAAATACAACTTCGCCAAATAATGGGGCAAATTCTTTGTGGCCTCAAATATATTCATTCTATTGGTATATTACATCCAGACCTTCACCCGTCAAACATTTTGATAACAATGGATCCACATGGATATCCGCATGTTCGTTTAACAGGCTTTTCTTATGCGGCCAAATTACCACCACAAGGCCTGATTCAAAGACAATTCGGGAATCCTATATTTTGGTCACCTGAAATTATTTTAAATCAGCCATTTTCTTTTTCTGCCAACATTTGGTCTGCTGGACTTGTCATGTACTACATCATTAAAAGGCTCATACCATTTGATCCGTCGCGTACAGATTTAATGTTTACACAAATTCTGAATTTCAACCAAATGTCATTAGAGGGCATTGGCCTTTCACAGCTACAAAAAAGTTTGATACTAGGTATGATGCGTCGGGAACCATCTGAAAGGTTTACAGTGAATGATTGTCTCAATCATGAATGGCTTGCAGGATTTCTCACCAAAGAAAATTCAAATTCACCATTGCTCATGAATACTCTTTATGTTGTATTGGATGGTTGTGAATATGATCAAGATATCTGTCAATCTTGAAATACAATCAGGATGTAAATTCTTATGTATAAATTTTTTTTCGGGGTGTGTGTGTATTGAGGATCTAAATAGTGTTTAAATCGATAAAGTTCGTACAATTTACTAAAAAAGAAAAAATCAATTTTAAAATAGTAAACCTGCAACTATAAGAACGTTTAGTTTTTGTGCATTAATTGAAAAGTTTATGTTTTACAATTCATCTTCATTAGGGAAAAAGAATGATTGACTCAACAGAAGAAAATACACAAAATGAAGTTGAAGACATGTCAAGACTTTCCACACAGGAAATTTTAAAACTTCAAGAAATAAAAACTATACCTGAATCATCATTTCAATTGATGATTCGTCCAGTACTAACTTCACCAGCAATCAAATCTCAAAATACACTGGGAATTGAAATTCGAGTTCAAAGATCTGAAAAGCAAGATTTCAATACAAAAATTCCTCCTTCGATTATTCTGAAAAATAAAAATGATCCCTCATCTTGGTACCAGCTTCAAAATTATGAATACAATTCATTTTTGCTTAAAGTCAAGTTCAACATGATGGTTTGGGATCATACTGCATTTTTTTCAGCTCCAGCTCTTTTTCTTATTGAATGCAAAAACGTACTTGTTGTAGCTCTATCTGATGATACTATTCATTTTATTGACACTGAATTAGGTTGTTGTTGTTTTCCGCCAATTTTGATTGGGGAAAAAATCAAATACTTCAGCAGCTATAGTGAACTTATTACATGTATTACACATTCAAACAGGCTTTTTATTTGGCAAATAACTCCACCAAATAGAGTTGATGCTATTCTTATTGTACAATATTTTGGTGAGCTCCCCAACATTAAGAACGTCAGACTAACAAATGAAATTGTTGATCAGTCAGTTTCTCCGATCATTGAAACAAATGAATTTTCCATTCGTTATTCTCAAACGAGATGTGGATGGGTATCGTACTCTCAAAAAGTTCCCGATATTTTTAACAAAAAGTTTGAAACCGAAACGATAGCTGATGTTGAAACTCAATTTTCGAATTCTCTTCTTCTGCATGAAGAAAAAACTTTTTATCAATCTTTTCAACAACTTGTTCGATGTTACCTATACGAAGCCAACAAATCGCACGTCATTGTTCTTATTCATGAACTTATGAGTCATATGGCAAAAGGAGTTGAACAATACTGTGGAATTAACGCGAGAGAACTTCTCGAATCCACACTCTCAATCATAAGTGAGACAGATCCAAACCTTACAGAGAAAATTAAAGCGGATGAATTGTATCAGATAGCAATAAATCCTCCTGTTAAAGAAAATCAAATTGGCATTAAAAACACTTCAAGTGTAATAAACTCAAGCACTCAACAGCCAATCACAAGTTCGATGCAAAAGATTTATTTCCAACAAGCAAACACTTCACCGCAAACAGAAAACAATGAAATTGAACAAAATAAAAATGCGCACCAAAAACAGCCGACGCTCAAAGACTTCCTCAGCTACATGGAGTGACAGTGTAATTATTGTAAAACAAATTTTGATAACTTTTTGAAATAATTATTTTGGAGTTATTTTACTTAAGTACGGATTTACATTTCTCCAATCGGAGCTGTAAACTCACTAAATCCAGCCTTGGATGACCTCTTCTTACGAAGAACTACGATAACAACAACAACAACTATTACGATGACTACAAGTGGAATACAAACTCCAAGAACAATTTTCATTGTAGTTGATAATCCGCTCTTTTTAGGTGCTGGACATGTTGTAGTAAGTCCAACAACTGCATTCATTCCGCAGAATGTTGTGTAGTTATATATTGTATCGACATATGTTGTGTTTGTGGATATATTTACAAACGAAGAATTGCAGTATTGTGGCTGTTCTGAACCTGGGTAATAGATACATTCGAGTGATGAACATTCAAAGAATGCATATTCACCAATTTCACGAATACCATTGCCAAACATAACTGTGACTAAGGATATACAGTGATCAAATGCATGATAACCAATGACTTCGGTTGCATTTGGTAATTCGATTGATTTTAATAAATCACATGCTTCAAATGCATTTTGACCAATAGTTTTAAGTGCGCTACTAAATATGATACCTGTTAACTTATGGCACCCACTGAAGGTATGCATATGAATAGTTTCAATAGCTGAAAGAGAAAGATTTACGAATTCAACTTGTGAACCTGAGAAAGAATTAGCAGATATTGTTATAAGTGTTAATGGTGGAGTATATGTACCATTTTTATTAAGTGGATAGGCCTTTAATGTTAGATGTTGCTTATCGTATAATACCCCATCGTTTTCATAATTTGCAAATTTATTGTTTTCTGGATCAACTTCAATTGCATTTAATTTATAGCAATTAGAAAACGGATTCTCTCCAATAGATTCAACT
The DNA here is from genome assembly GCF_020186115.1 of Histomonas meleagridis. Taxonomy (NCBI): domain Eukaryota; phylum Parabasalia; order Tritrichomonadida; family Dientamoebidae; genus Histomonas; species Histomonas meleagridis. The sequence continues at coordinate 47,749 of NW_027150790.1, forward strand.
GATTTTGAAATAGAAATCTTTGTAAGGTTTATACACTCAGAAAATACATAATTTCCAATTGTTGTTAAAGATTTTGGTACGTCAAATGTTACGAATGAAATACAACCACTAAATGCACCTTCTTCAAAAGATGTGACGGATGCAGGTATCTGAATACTTGCGATCTTTTCACATCGAGCAAATGCATAATTACCAATTGTTGTGATTTCACAGCCTTCTTTGAAAGTAACTGTTGACAAACTTCCATCATAATGAAAAGTATAAGAAGAAATAATTTGAACTTTTGCAGGAATTGTAATGGATGTTAATTTAGAGCAATGTTGAAATGCACCACTTCCAATTGATATTACATTGTCACCAAGTGTAATCGCTTCCAAGCTTGAGCAGTTAGAAAATGCATAATTACCAATTTGAGTAATTATTTGTGGAACATCCATTTTTGCAATAGCGGAACAGGCTTCAAATGCATATGATCCAATTGAAGTTACATTAACACCAAATGTTATTTGATTTAATGAAGTACATCTCGAAAATGCACCATTTGGAATTTCATTAATCATCTTACCAATTTTAGCAGTTGTCAAACTTGTGCAACCAGCATAGACATAAGAACCGAGTTGAGTTACAGTATCTGAAATTTCTACATTGGTAATTGAAGCACAGTTACTGAAGGCATATGCACCTATTGAATTTACTTTTTGAGGTATTGTAATCTTTGAAAGTACAGGGCAATCAGAGAAAGCACCATTAGAAATTGTAGTTACATCAGTTCCCATTGAAACTTCAGCTAATTTTGCACATCCACCAAATGCATATGCTTCAATTATTGTTACAAGATTTGGAATTGCAATTTTTTCTAAGTTAGAACACATGTTGAATGCATAACTGCCAATTTCTTTGACTGTTTCAGCAATAGGAAATGTTGAAAATGAGCAATTGCAAAATGCATAAATACCAATTCTTACAAGCTTTCCTTCAGCAACAACTGTTTGAAGAGAATAGCAATTACGGAATGCAAAATCACTAATTGCGGTAATTGTATCTGGTAAAGTGCATTTGGTCATTTTTTCGCAATTTTCATAAATGTGCGTTCCAATTGTTGTAGTTCCCTTTGGAATTGAAGCCTCTGTTAAAGCAATGCAATAATAAAATGCATAATCAGAAATAGTTGTGATCTTTTCGCCATAAGTCAATGTTGTTAAGCTTTGGCAATATTCAAATGCATGACTTCCAACACTTGATACATCTTTTGGAACATCAACCTTTTGAATTGCTGAACAATTTGAAAATGCATATTGACCAATTGATTTGAGGTTAGTACCAAGGCTAGTATCTGTTAAACTTATGCACTTCGCAAATGCATAATCAGATATTGTTGTTAAACCAGTTCCAATTTTGACTGATTTAATAGAAGTGCAAGATTCAAATACATGAGATCCAATAGTAGATACTGAGTCAGGAAGTTCAACACTTGGGAGTTTAGAGCATTCAGCAAAACCATGCTCTCCAATGGTTTGAATTTTAGTTGGAAATACTAAAGTATCAATTTCTACAGCGCCGTGAAATGCATATTGACCAATTCTAAGGAGTTCTTTACCGAAGTTAACTTTTTGCAAACCAGTATACTCGAAAGCATTTTCTTTAATATCGGTGATTGTATCAGTGAAATCGAAAGCTGTTAATGGCTTGCAATAACAAAATGCATGGCTTTCAATTGTTTTAACCTTAATTGCACCATTTGCTGTTTGCAAATAACTTTGATTATAAAATGAATATTCTCCAATAGTAGTTATAGAGTCAATAATTTTGAATGTTGTTCTTGGGTTTGCCATTGGATAATACATAATGGTATCCAAAGTAGTTCCTGTCTTCTTATAAAGAACACCATCATTTTCATTATTAGAATATACTGTGTTTTCTGCTTCTACTTTAACAACTTCAAGACTATAACACTTCCAAAATACATTGTATGATTCTATGCTAGTAACTGATTTTGGTATTGTTATGTTATTAATTGATGTACATTCTTCGAATGCATGTTGTTTGATTGTGGTAACTGTCTTACCAAGTAAAACAGTGAAAAGTCTGTAACAATTTGCAAATGCATATTGACCAATTGTTGTAACTTTATCTCCAAAGTAAGCAGATACAAGATTTACGCAATATTGAAATGCATAATCTCCAATTGTTTCTACACTTTCTGCAAATGTAACAGAAGGTAATGTCCGACAATTATAAAATGCATTGTTGCCAATTTCCTTTACGTTCTTACCTAAGTTGATGGTTGTTAAATTTCTACAGTTCTCAAATGCATTACTAGAAATTGTTACTATGGAATCGGGCATTGAAATATTGGACATTGAGTAGCAATAGGAAAATGCAGAATCACCAATATTAGTCATTTTTGATGGAAGTTTAACATCCATTAAGCTAGAGCAAAATTTGAAAGTACTTGATTTGACTTCAGTAATTGACTCAGGAATTGTGATATGCTCAATTTTAGTGCATTCATAAAAAGCAGATTCACCAATTTCTGTTACAGAAGTTGGAATAGTTACATTTGATAAATTACGGCATGAATAAAAGCAAGAAGCACCAATTTTTTCAACAGTTGTTGGAAAAGCAAATTCAGCCAATGAATGACAATTTGAAAGTGCATAGGCTCCAAACTCTTTTATTTCGCCTTGATAAATAAGTTTTTGAAGATCATAACAACCGCTGAAAGCATGATCATCTATGACTGAAATATCTTTACCAAGTGTACACGTTACCAAATTTGAACCTGCATAACCAGTAATAGTTTTGATAAGAGTTTTCTTTGTATATATTGTGAGATTTTTAATGTTGGTACTGCTAAAACAATAAGAATCAAGCGATTCGACATTCTGGCCAATTATAACTGATGTTAAATTACGGCAATATTCAAATGATTGGTAACCAATTGAAGTTACTGTGTTACCAATATCCACTGATTCAAGTATATCCCAAGATCTAAAAGCATTTCTTTCAATTGTTTGAACAGGAGACTGAATGATTAAATGCTTAGTCGTTTCTTTGTAGTCATCATATTGACCTGCTTCTATAGAAGTACCACTGTTAATAACTAAGGTATCACCAGCGCATAGAGTAAACGCAAGCAATGATAAAAAAGCAAGCATTTAGCAATGTGGCCCAAATTAATTGAGAGCGCACACAAATTTGTATTATTTTTTCCTGTGAATATTCACATCCTTTCAAAATTTGTTTTGCCATTGCTCTTGTGATTCACATGATCATTCAAATCAAAATCTTTATAAAGATTGTAAAACTCAATTATTGATTTAATTAGATAAAATCGAGACATATATCAGACAAAAATATAATAGAGAAAAATGTATGAATTAGAATTTAAGTTATGGTAGCAGATATCTTTTTTTCATTTGTCGATTTTGCTCCATGGAAATCCTATCGGAGATTATCTTACTGGCATTTTGTCAATAAATACAATGGGAGTTGAAAAATTCTGAGAGGGGTTAAAATATAGTGTGAGGTGATTCAAAAAATAAGGCTATTGTGGTTTCGATCGGCGTAGCAAACTATATTAACTTAATCTATTGAAACTGACTTTTTGAATAATATTATTCTTGCGAAAGTGTATCTTACACGTTTTTCACTCGATAAAATTGAGATAAACTAGAATTCACAAGCAATACAAAAATAATTATAAAAAATTCACTTGGTATTTGATTTTGTCGCGATATCATTTGTTAAATATCGTATTTTGGCAAATTGATGATTTTCGAATATCTCAAAAATGTTACTATCACTTACTATTATATAACTCATTCTTATATTTAGGGTTTTTTTTGTGAGTATTGTTCACTCATATCATAACTCAATATTTTTAGCTTGATGAATTTGCTCTCAATTTATTTGTAAAGGATCAAAATTTGATAACCTAATTCATGAATCAATGAATTTAAAAAGTTGTTTTTTCTGTTTTGTTGTGTCTAATAATGAACAAATTGTTTCGGCTATTATTATAATTACATAATTTGTCAAATAAGAAATTTTTCAAAAACGAATTTCTGTATTTTTGCTTTGACCATTAGATATTGAAAATCGTGGATAATATAAAAATAGAAAAACTAAATTACAAAAATTGATATAAAAAAGTATTAAGTAACATGAGTTTCATACATATATTGAATTTTAACTTCTATATTTAATTTTGAAGCAAAAAAGTATAATTGAAAAATTTTGATACATATCATAAAAAAGAAAGATAACATAATTTAATAATATTATTTTAATTAACTATGATATATAGGATAATTTAATTGAATCTCTTGAAATTTAATTCAGAGGAAAATGAAAAACATTAATTTTTTGATTCGAAACGACCGTTTATTTAACAACGCACTGACAAAAGTGCTTGTCGGTTATCGTTTCATGTAACGTTCGCTGCGGTTTTAAACCGTTTTCTGAATGAAGAGAAACAAGCAATCAGTGGATGAAATAACTAAAAAGCTTACATCACTCAAAGAACGTGCTGCGGGAAAAGGATGTGATCTGAGCGATGATCAAATGACATTTCTTTGCCAAAATGTCAGATCAGTTTTTCTTCATCAGCCAATCCTTCTTGAACTATCTACACCCATAACTATCTGTGGTGACATTCATGGGCAGTTTTATGATCTACTTAGGATTTTTGAAATTGCTCATTTTCCACCAACAACAAATTATCTTTTTTTAGGGGATTATGTTGATAGAGGTCCACATAACATCGAAACTATATGTCTACTGTTTGCCTACAAGATTAAATATCCAAAGAACTTTTTTCTTTTAAGAGGGAATCATGAAAGTTCTTCAGTAAATCGTCTTTATGGTTTCTATGAAGAACTTAGCAAGCGTGGGAAAGGGTCTTTTTGGCGTATGTTCAATGATGTATTTAATTGCATGCCATTAGCAGCGATTATAGACGATAAAATTTTTTGTGTTCATGGAGGCCTTTCACCTGATTTGCGTTCTCTAGACAATATTAGGAGCATTCCACGACCAGTAGAAGTTGGTCAATCTGGACTCATCTGTGATTTGTTGTGGAGCGATCCAAACCCGAATCAAACAGCTGATTGGCAGCCAAATCAAAGGGGAACCTCATTCTCATTCAGTAGTAAACCGGTCGAAAAGTTCCTCAAAAAAAATGGGTTCGATTTAATTTGCAGAGCCCACGAAGCCATTTTGGATGGATATAATTTCCCATTCAAGAATAACACAGGAATTGTAACAATATTTTCAGCGCCACATTGTTGTCCAGAGTTTTATAATAGAGGCGCAATACTTCATGTGGATGAAAAGCTTCTATGTACTTTCGCTGTGATGGAGCCTGTCAAATGGAAAGAAAACAAGGAAAAAATGAAGGATATAGAATCAACAGATTTGTAAATAATATAAAAATATATTTGTGTTATTTATGTTTTTTTAAAGTTAAAAGTATTTCTGATTTTTTAGTAATGTGTTTTTTTTATTGAAACATTTTTCTACTTTGTCTTCAGTGCCACTTTTTATATATAAATTGATCGGCAAATAAAGTTATCATGGCTACCAAAAAGAAATTTTATTTATTTTTGGCAGCACTTATGATTAGGTTATGCGTATTAAAGGTAGGTGAAGTTTTGGATCGAACGCCAGGACTTCATTATACTGATATAGATTATGGTGTTTTTTCAGATGGTGCTGACCTAATTGTAGCTGGAAAATCTCCATATGACCGTGCTACATATCGCTATTCTCCTTTACTTTCACTGATGCTAACACCCAATTCTATGTTCGGAAAACAATTTGGAAAGTTACTTTTTATTTTATTTGATTCATTAACAGGTTTTTTGATTCACCAAATGACTCCTGACATTTCCAAAGGTCAAATGATTCTCTCATATATATTATGGGATTTTAATCCTTTTGTAATCAACATCAGCACACGTGGTAATTCTGATTCTATTACATGTTTTCTTCTAGTTTTTACACTATTTCTTCTTCGTAACAATCATATTATTTTATGTGCAATCATCTATGGTATATCAGTTCACATGCGCTTATTTCCCATATTTTTTGTCTTCACATTTTTTGTATTTCTAAAGAAAAAAGTTTTTGTTTTTGGAATTATCTCATTCGCCACTTTCATGGCACTTAATTTTATTTTTTACTATCAATATGGCGATGAATTTCTTTCCGAAACTTTTCTTTATCACTTAAGCCGTACTGATTATAAGCATAATTTTGCTGCTCCATGGCTTTCTAATTATTTAGGCAAAGATCCTACGAAAACGTGGTCACTTTGTCGAATCATTTTAATCATTATAATTTCTCTTTCATTAGGAAACGAAATAGAAAAGTGTTGGACACTTATAATATTATGTTTCATAGGGTTTAACACTGTTTGTACTGTGCAATATTTCGATTGGAGTTTCGCATTGTTGGCATTGATACCTAACTATGTGATGAACAAAAGATTTTTGTTTTCTGTGATCTTTTGGACTATTGCACATGTCGCTTGGCTCCTGACAGCATATTTACTTGAGTTTAGAGGTAAAAATGTGTTTGTGCCATTGTGGGTGCTGTCGATGATAGTGTTCGCAGGTAATAACTCATTGATATTGGCATTGCTGAAAAGCAAAAATGAAAAAGAAAAAGAAAATTAAAAATATCTTTGTTCGTATTACAATAAAACTTATTAATGTTTTCCACATTTTTTATATTTTTATATAATTTTTATATGTTTTATTTTGTGTTTAATTAACTGTAATCATATAACTTAAAAAATCATCTTTATCGATGTATTTGGTTATGAACAATAATTTGCTCAAAACATATGCATTTATGAAACAATGCATAATTTTTTCTCAATTCGCATTTAATTCAGTTTGAACATGTGATAAAAAATAGAAACATTATATCTTTTACAATATTAATAAACTATTTATAAATTCAAAAAACAAAATTTAAATAATGACTTCATATAATAACCTACCACACAAGATCCATCATGAAATAAATTGATAAACAAATGGTTAGTTTGAAATTAAAAAGTACTCAATAAAATCTTTAGGATTTTTCATTAAGTACTTATTTGATATATCAACTTTAATATAATCATAAATGAATATATAAAAATATTTTAAATCCTGTATTTTTACTTGCATAATGTAACGGTTATAAAAATTAGTGAACGTTAAACCAATTTTTAATAGAACAGTTTGCTCACTTCATATGAGTTCTGCAAAAATAACTGTCAAAGTCATAGAAGCAACTAATCTAATTAAAATCGAAAAAGTAGGAGACCCTGATCCATTCGTGAAAGTGGGCCTTCGCTCGTCTGACAAAACAAAAAAAACTAAAGTTATATCAAACACAATTAACCCAATATGGAATGAATCTCTTTCGTTGAAAACTAAAAACACAGAAAATGATAGTTTGCTCGTCAACATAATCAACAAAAATGTTTTAGTTGATACCCCAATGTGTGATCAAATTGAAATCCCAATCAAAATACTCAACTTCAATGGCGAACCATTTGAATTCGATAGTGACATCACATTTAAGAATGTATTTGCAGGTCATATCAAGATGGAAATATTTGCAAAACTAAAAGACAAAGATTGTAAATCAAGTTCTTCTTCTTCTTCTTCTTCATCCTCTGATTCACATTCAGAAAAGCCTACTAAAAGTACACCAAAAGAAACCCAAGAACTTATTTGTAATTTTTCATTTGGCAGTCTTAGCTCAAGTTATTCTACTGATTTCACAGGATATACTGAATATTCACATTCCCTTTCTCCAATTCACTCCGAAGAGGAGAAGTTCCACCATCATCATGATGAAATAACCATCAAGCAAACCGAATTCAAACCAAAGCCAATCGAAGAAACCTTATTTGTTCAAGTTTGTAGATGCGTTGGTTTGGCTAAAACTGATGCAAATGGAACAGATTCATATGTTAAAGTATCACTTGTCGGAAAACGAAAGCCAAAGAATGACCAACCTTTGGTTACTGAAGTTGCAATGAATACTGAAGACCCGCAGTTTGACCAAGGAATTAATTTCCCTAAGGTCAAAAAAGGTGAATCTATTGTAATCGAAGTTTTCCAAAAATCAAAGGTGGCTGACTTCCAAATCGGGTACTTGAAGATTCCTGTCAAAGAAATTGAGGTTGGAAGCAAAGACGAAAAAGAATACTTATTACAAAAACCTATCAAAATTAGTGAGATCTTCGACAAAATAACTGATTTTGGTAAGATCTACCTCATTCTTGATCACCAAAAGAAATTCAAGGAATAAACCTTCAATGGAAAAATTTTGATTTTTTACCAAAAATATCTTGAAATTTATTGATATTAAAAAAGTATAAAATTTAAATCCTTGTGAAGTTTATCAACAGCTTTTAGTGTCTAGTCCTGTTTCTTATACCTTTTCTGGGACCTTTTTGGACAGGTGTGGATTTGGCATCTTCAATATTTGCTTTCATAGCTTCTGAGTCATCTTTCCAGTTAGGTGGGTTTATGTTTAGCCATGGCCAATTTGGGCCGAAAAGTATCATAACAAAAACTGTTACTCCAGCTTCAAAATATAATGCATATCGAAAATTATCTTGGTAAACTGCAAATATTATAGAAATTGGAATTGAGATTGCAAATATGATGATAGAATAAACTAAAACTCTCTTTTGTCCCTGGAAATCCACCATTTTTAATTTGACCAAATAGCAAACCGCTTTTAACGGTCATCGATCCACTAGCTTCAAGGCTGAAGCAACAAGTTTGAAGCTTATTATAAATATCTAAGGATTCCTTCCAAAATGGAAAAAGGAGGTGATGATTTTATGAACCAACAAATTTTAAAATTTTGAAATAAATCAATCTGCAAAAAATATCTTGATCAATCAATAATCTTTCCTGGCGGAAATATCTATCACAACAAATCAATATAAAATGATTTGTTTGTTTCTTATTGCTGTAACTTAAAGTTCCGATGAGAGAAAGGAAATAGGGGCACCCCTATTCACAAAAAATTTAATTCAAATATCTGTTTAAACAGATGCCATTTTCTCCAAATATTTTTATTCACCCTGATGTGGAATATTCTTCAATCCTCATTTCCCAACTTGGAGAAACTGTACCAAAAGAAATCAGCATATCAATTACCGAAAATTCACAATGCGAATTAATAAAATTTCAACCCAAAATCCAAAATCTCTCGGAAGGTGAAAAAGTACAGAAAGATTTAACCGAAATGCCATACATAATTTTATATATTTTTTCTTCTTCATCAAAAAATGAATTCAGAAATTTTGTTCGTCCTGCATACAAAAAACTATGTGAAATCCACTCAGATTCATGTTGTTGTATAATTCCAGTATTTGTTAATGATCCCAAAAAAATTAAAGGAAAAACATTTTTTTCTCAAACACCATTTATACAATATCTACAATCAGGGCTTGAAAACCTTCAAGTTATTAATTTAAAAATTACAGGAAAATTTCAAAGTTCACAAATTAAAAAAATTTGGCAAAATGCGATAATTCCATCAATCACTCAGAGCTTCCAACAAAAAGTTCAACAGTTTGAAGCATCTGAAGGGCCGTCTATAAAATCCATACAGAATCATTTTAAACTTTATCTGTTACTAGAAAGTAATTCATTTTCAGATGAGAAAAAAAGAAAAATATTGGAAACTATCGAATGGCTTATCGAAGATAACCAACATCTTTTTGAAAAATACATTGAGAAAAACTCTCTTTTAGAATCGTTTGATTTTTATCGAGAATCAATAACACTTCAAAACAAAGTTTTAACAGACGAAAATCCAACAATGTATGACTTAAGGTTTATTGTTTTTAAGCAAAAAGTTCAAGGCTTTATGATTTCTAATGAAATGCATAATGCAATTGAGTGTGGCTTCAATTTTGTAAAAAACAGTTACTACAACTTAAAACGTGAAAAACAAATATCTGATACTGAACTTAAGGTTTGGCTTTGTCAATCATTGTATTATCTCATAACACAATGTAACAAAGAAAAAAAACTTGCAAAGAAGCTTGGACTACAAACTCGATTTTCTATGATGGAGTGGTACCTTGAAGTTTTACCAGAGGTCTTTGCCCTTGAAGAAAAGCCAAAAGAATATTTGGATGACAGTTTTTTGGTTCAATTTTACACAAAAGTGGTCAATTCAAAGGAGAACTTCCTCGGTGAAATGAAAACCGTTTGCCTTGAACTGATTCAAGCTTATCTTGGGTCAGGTTATCAAAGGTGCGCTGCGGTAACAATTAAAAAATATTCTTACTTGTTGGAAAATGGACAAGAATATTTAGCAATATCACTTATCTCACTTATCAAATTGAATTTCCCGATAACTCAAGAGATCACAGAGGAAATGTTGACTAAAATTCCATTTGATGATCGAGTTAAAATTTGTTGTCAAATACTTTCATCGCCAAATCTAAAAGTATCACATAAAAATGCGGCAAATCAGATTTCAAAAATATTTACAGACTCAAAATTTACTTCAAAACATGTTACATCACTACCTTGTATAGCACATAATGAAGATAACGCGCAAGGCTATGAAGTTAACAAAATTGTTAATATTAAATTAAAATTGAAATGTCTTTTCGATTCACAAATTGAAGTTCCTTATATCGAAATCGGATTTATTCATATGGGCGATGCTAATGATATTGTTTTCTTCAACACAACCAATGTGAAAATATCGGATGGCTCATTACTATGCGTAAAAGGTTCGTTTCAAAAACAAGGACTATACTCTCCTTACTGTGCTAAGATTGGCACTGAAGCGTCTCATATTTATTACACTTTCCCAACATTAAACCCAACCATTAAAGTTAGAACAAAACCAAACGTTAATGCACTTCATTCTGCATTATACTGCCATCTAGTTCTCCCAAGTGTGCTTCTTCCAGCACAATGGCAAACGGCGTCGCTCAGCATTGGTGTTGTGAAGCATTTGAGTTCGCTTCAACTCTTCATTTCGGGTGTCACTTTTAAAACCGCTAAATTAGAAGACGTTAACGGAACCGTTTATTTGCCTGATGATGAATTTGTTTTTAGTGAATTAAAGCCAGGTACATATCTGATGGATCTTCCAATTATGGCATATGATTCAGGAACAATTGATGTATCTCTTCAGTCTGGCAAAGATAATATAAAGTATACCAAAAGATATTATGTATCAGATTTCTTAAAAATGTCTGTCAAATACAGAAAGCGAACAAAAGTTGCAACACTTTCTGCTGTTGGTAATTCAAACTTAGATATTAACATTACGAATGTTATATTTTACAAAGGTGATGATCAAATTTCAGATTGTAACATTATTGGAATTCCATGCAAAGTATCCCGGAACACAACGTCTGCAATCTTTGTACTTGGCAGTGAACCTGAGTATGCGCACGTATGGATTGAACAGGACAAATTAAAGCCATTTCTTGTGAAAGTAAATGTGGAATTAATGGAGAAAGAAGATCTGAAGAACAAAAATATGATTCCGCAAACGCCTTTTACAGTGGTTGTACCTGATGATATTTCTAGCAGATTGTATTAAATTGAATTTCGGAATTTATTTTTACTTTTAAATGAGTGTGAAACATCAAATCTTTAGCATGAATTTGTGTTAATATGCATTAAAGTTTACATAAATTTAACATGTTATGTGAATATAAATGTTTTTTTTTAATTATAAATGCAAAATTTCAGATATTACCAATTGGGAATAGTTGCATTTGATAAGAATATTAATATTCATTTTTTAGAAAACACATGTAAATATGCAATTACAGGCGGAAATGAAGAAATCATTCATTTATGTGAACAAAATCACTCAACATTTAAAGATGCATATAAAACAGAAATTGAATTTCATCATAACAATATCTTTAAATATCTTTATGAAAATATCATTAAGTAATATTTGGAAATTATTTAAATTATTTTGAACAGCATTAATGTATGCATCTTCAAGTGGCCACAGCATAGAAATAGTTAAATTACTTTTTGAACATAAAAGAATTAACATAAATGATAAAGACATTTAATCTTTTTTATATTATTTTTATTATGATAATTTTCAATTTCAAAATAATATTTGAAAATTATTCAAAAAGCACTTATGAAAGCATCTTCAAAAGGTTATACAAAAATAGTTGAATTACTAAATGAAAAAGGAGCTATTTAAAATTTTTAATATTAATTGGTTCCATGATTCTCCTCCTCCAATTTATAATTTATTAGATCAAGGAATGAATTTATATCTCATTTTGTGCTTTTGATCCACTTTATTCTCAAAGGTTCATTTTTTTTTAGTAAACAATTCATTGTTTCTAAAACATGCTAATGTTTCAAAACGATTTGCTAGATGTAATTCTGATTCTTTAAATTTTGATTTTGTCTTTGCTGCTAGTTCCATACAATAAAATATATTTACACATCTTGTTAACATTGCTTATGATTCTAATCTTCTTCTTGCTGGATATTTCTAGAAAGCGAAGCCCTTATCAGCTTTGGAAGAAGAACATATATATTTCAGAGATTCTTGTTCAACCAGTCGTTATACATTACAGATTTTGATTAATACCAAGAAGTATGTCGACTATTTCAGGAATGAAAATATATTACATTATTCTGATTTCTTATTAAATATTTTTTTTTTCATTTTTGAAGTAGTAACATTACGAAAATAAATTATTTCTCATACAAAACAATTAAAATAAATTATTTTGAGAAATTATTAAATTTTTACCTAGAGGATAAACATCCAAAAAGTGGGAAACATATGTAAAAGATTTCCATTCTTTATACATTTCAAAAACACCTAAGGTCTAGAACAACGTGCATTGAAAATATACTATCATTTACAAAACATTGGGTAAAATTGAAACAGTTTTTACATTGATTCCAAGAACTAACTCAAAGAATGAATGTTATGTGACCATAATTAATAAATCCAAAGAAAATGAGGTTGGATCATTATCAACTAATTTGTGGTTTTGGCTTTTTGCTTATTATGTCATCTATATGTATAAGAAGGATGTTTCTGCAATGTAATGTTGAAAGGGCAACGGATATGATTCCATTATCCCCATTGGTATAATATAATAAATAATGGTAATATAAATGATGCGAATTGAAAGTTCAGACATTTTTTGAAGTTCAACACAGCAGGAACATATGGCATAGCCAACGGCGCTTCTTCAATCAATTTCTGCTACAAATGTTCGCCAGGAACTGTATCAGATAAACATTCAACAGTTTGCGTTAAGTGCGGCAGCGGATATCATCCAAAAGCAGACCAAACAGGTTGCGAAAAAGACTTGGGCTCTTACTAATTAACCTAAAGGGATTAATAAAAAGTGAAGAATTCGAAATGAAATGTTTTGAATGATTCCATATGTAAACAGATCCATTAAACCAAATTTGCAAACTTAGAAACAGCAGGAAGATGACGTATAGATTTATCTAACAATAAACAACATGAAATTTCGAAATAATTTTGCTAATCTTTCTTCTCGAAGGTAAATGATGAAACGGTTTTGAGTTTTTGAATGTGAATCCGATGATTTTTCTTTGATTTGTTCCTATCGTTGGTAAAAATTTCACTTTCTTTAAAAAACATTTTGTATTGTCACATGTTTTTAAATTAAAGATGAAACGAAAATGAAAATTTCTTTCAAACCTATAGGTTCAATGCATAGGTCAGAATTTTAATATCCTTTTCATAACTGAGAAATAACTTTCGTAAATAAATTGAAATTGTTCAAATAAGAAACTAAAAGAAATAGCAGAAGAATCAGAATTTCATATAGCAAATCGTTTTGAAATGAACACTTCATTTAATAAGAATCATTTTATTAAATACTTATGATGAAAAATTCATTAAGTTCAAAAAAGATACTTAAATTTGACGGATATAAAAAGTTGTTAATAATACAACAAAATGTCCTTTTCTTGTTTACATTGAAAATACTAATTTTATCATAAAATTTTAAAGTAGCTAATTATGATGTAAGTGAATTTAAAACTTCGCATTTGATTATCCAATATTTTTTAGATGCCTTTCTTTAATCTATCGTTTTTATTATAAGGCACAAAACATGAAAATGTATTCCAAATTTTATTTTTACAATGCTTATAGCCAAAGTTTTCGAGAAATGTACGCAAACAATCACTAAAAAACAGCCAAAAAAAAAAAAAAAACTTAAAATTCTAAATTTTGTAAATGAATTTAAGATTGTTTTACTCGAGCATTACTTCGATTGTTTCACCTGCACCAGTTAGTATTCCGAGTTGATCTCCGCGGTTTGCAGAGTCCGCTATTTTAACTTCTTTATCAGGTTTAATGAATCCATATATCATTTCCTTACCCCTAAGTATTGACATTACATCTTTGTTATATGTGCTCTTAATTCTCTCTATGAATCCACCGATTGTTTCATCTTCAATAAATTTAATTCGATCGATACGACGTGAGCAAACGGGGCACCCCTTATCGCGGTTAGCTTTGAATGTGTTTTGGAAGACTTTTTCGTTTCCAGAAAATGTGATGTTGTTATCAAGAGGTGGTGCAGAGAGTGTAAGAATCTTAAGAACTTCGGTGGCACAGGTTGATGCAACAATCGCTTGTGTTGATGCAATAGCTGGAACAATGTTTTTAACAATGCCTTTGGCTATGCGGAAATCAAGAGGCCCTTGGACATTGAACTTCTTAGCATGCTCAATTGACTTTTCCAGAATCCATTGAACATGTTCATCATTATCACCATCAAGAACTTCGTCACCACGTTCAGCAGGCCATGCAATTTCCTTGGCCCATGCGACGCAATGATGCGGTTGACGTGGGTTAGAGGCAATTGTGCATGATTGAAATACTGTGGGTTTGATAAACATTGCCTCTTGACACTTGAGACAAGCACTTTCATTTGGAAATATAACTTTAACATGGCCTGACCATGCTTCAGATCCACCATCAACATATGGAATCACAAGTTCGTTGTTAGTATCACGGGCAATTTGAACAAGCTTTTCGTTCATCCACATACGAGCTTTTAATGAATCAAGGCCGCCAATAACAATATTAAATTTCTTATAGAAACTATCTGGGAATTTTTCGCTATCAGTAATATCACCAAAGTGACCAATGACGTTGGCACCAGGAATTCTCTTGTTAACAAATTCAGCAGCAACAATAGCTTTTGGCCTGCCAACATCTTTAGCACGGAAAAGAAATTGACGATTAAGATTTGAAATATCGATTGTATCAATATCAATTACTTCAATATGCTTAAAACCATCTAATGCTAGTGATTTAAGTAATTCACATCCAAGACCACCTGCACCAATAACAAGAATTTTGCAATTGTCAAAGTACTCTCTACCAGCTTCGCCAGGCTCAAAGTAGCTTTCACAGAATGGGCCTTGATCTTCCACTAAAGTACGGATAATTTTAGGTGTCTCCATCCAGTTGACACTTTTTTGGCAATTTTTTTTGAATGTGCCACTTTTTTGAGTGAAACAAATGAATGCCAATTGGCAGAAATTAGAAAGAAGTACATTTGGTTTAAAAAACGAAATAAAAATTGTAAACAACTTTTTATCTATGTCCGAGAAAATCCAAGAACTTAAATTTATCATCCATACTATTATTTGGTGGTGGTTGATTAATTGTTTGTTGCTGTGATGGTGGTGGGTACACCCCTTGGCCTTGCTGATTGGGCGCCCCATAAAACTGTTGAGGTGCCCCATAGGGGTTATTAGGGGCCATCCCATATTGCGGCGGTTGCTGTGGAATTGGATACTGCATTTGTTGCTGTGTGGGAGGAGGATACGGATATGGATAATTTGGTGGAGGACGTTGTTGATATTGCTGTTGCAATGCAATAGCATCCATATCTTCATCATCTAACTTGAAAACAATGTTGACATTCTCACCATTAAAGTTCATTAAATCTTTTCCATTCATAGCTTTTTGTGCATCTCTTATATCACAAAATTTAATGTAAAAGAGAGTAGGTTCAATAACATTTGTGGCATAAATTTCACCGAATTTGGACATTTCCATCTGTATCTTTTGAAGTGTGAGTTTACTACCAACAGCTGTTCGAACTAAAAGAGCAGAACATGTCTGTCTAGGGTTGCTTTTTGGATTTGATGATTTTTTACCAAAATTTGTTTTGACAGGTCGTCCCATAAGTAATTGATTATCAGCTTCTTCAACAGCTTTCTTTGCACTTTTGATGTTATAATACGTAACAAAAGCAATACCTTTTTTATCAATGAGGGAATAAATATTTGCGATTTCACCATACTTTTGGGCAAATTCTTTAAATGTTTCAAGAGGAACATTATATTGAATATTCGAGAAAAATGCGGTATGTATAGGAACTTTTTGATGACCAGATTGATTGGGTGGGTTTGGGGGTGGCGCTGGTTGGCGGGGATTTTGTGGATATTGATTTTGAGAGTATTGATAAGGCTGTGGTGGATATGACTGGTACTGCGGAGGAGGTGGTTGCTGGTAAGGGTAACCACTTGGATGTTGTTGACCAGTCATATTAGGGAGACCTGGCTTTGGGTATTGCATGGTTATTTAAAAAAGTGACATTTTAATAAATCTTGTGGAAAAAAATATTATTTTAGGACATTTAATAACTATCAAAACAAAATAAGAATGTTAAAAAAAATACTTTTTCTAAGATTGTATTCAAAAAAAATTATAGATAAATGTTTATATGAACACGCATTTATTAAAAAATCTGATTGATTTTTGGTATCTAATCAGTTTTCTCTTAAAGATTCTTTCTTTAATTGGTTAAGGCGTTTCTTTAATGAAATATTAATTTCTTTTTGTCTTTCGATTTGCGATATCAGTTTATTTCTTTCTATAAGTTGAGGGATTTCACTTAATTTGAATTCTTTACTAATTTTAGTTGGAATATTATAACTAAATTCATTTTTACTTTTGAAATTTTTTTGAAGAGTTTTGTTTTGTTTCTGTGTGTTTTTCATCAAATATTTATATTTCCATAAAGCAAATGCTTTAGATATTTGAGAAAAATTTGGTAATATTTTATAATTCATTTTGGCATCTAATGAAGAATCAGATGTACTAATATTTTTATATGCAAATTTAAGAATTGATTTAGGTAATTCTTTTTCAGATTTGAAATCGTCAAATTCACTTGATTGACTGGGATTCACATAGAAAATAGGAATGGAAGTTGTTAAATCACTTTCAACAAGAGATTCTCCACGAGATGCAAAGAATTTTTCATCTGTACTGTATATTGATTTATTATTAAAAACTATTTTTTTGTCATTTAAAGAAATTCCTTCTTCTTTTTGTTCATCATTTGAAATAATAATTGAAGAATCATTTTGTATTTGATTCTCATTTGATTTTTCCTTATTGATTTGATTAGATTCGAAATTTCGAGGGAAATTAATTTCGTTTTTCTTATGATCTAATTTGATTTTAGACATTTTCGTATCATCATTTTTTTCTATTCCATTGATACATTCATTTTCTTTATTTGGTTCATCTTGTACTTTTTTATTTGATGCTAACTCATTAACATTTTTTAATATGTCATTAGCTTTTATGTCTTCATTATTTTCCTTGTTTATTTTTGAGTTAATAATATACTCATTTTTTTTGTTTAATTCATTTTGTTCTTTTCTGTTTATTAATGAATCACCAGTTGTTTCATTTTGTTCTTTTTTATTTATTGATAATTGTTTTGAAATAAATTCTGCAAAACTTTCAATGCTTTTATTATGTCTTTCATTTGAATTTGTATCACCAATATTATTTCCTTTCGATTCATTCTGTTCATTTATATTTGTCACATTTTTGTTCACTAAATTGATTTTTTTCTCATTTAATTCATTTTGCTCTTTTGTGTTTTTTGCAGTTTTTATATTATTTTTATTATTTGGTGAAACAAAATCATTAATAGATTCATTTTTCTCGTTCGATTTAATTTTTTCTTTTTTATTCATTTTAATATTAACTTCACTTATGTTTTCTTTATCTTTCTTTTTTCCTTTTTTAGCTGCTATTGATTCTTTGGAAAATATATTATCATCATTTTGATTAGTCAAATTATTTACAAAATATTCATTGTTTTGATTTGACTCATTTTCTTCTTTTTTCTTTATATATATTTCTTTGATAACATTTGAATTTTTGCTCAATTTATTTTTTGACATATTATAAAGATGATCATCTTTATCATAATCAGATTTATGTTCTTTTGCATCATAATTTATTTGGAATTTTTGACTCATCTTGCTTAAATCCTTTGAGTTTATATTTTCTGGTGGAGTCAAATTATCTTCAATTATATCATTATTATTATTATCATTATTTTTCATATATTGATTTGGAATTTCATCAGAAACCTTTTTATCACCATTCGTCTTTGAATTTATTATTGAACTATTAATTAAATCAGTGAAATTATGAGAAATTGGAGTAAAAGATTGATCAATACCAATTGTATGAAGAAATGAATCGAAAGTATTTTGGACGATTGGAATAAAATCCTTAAGATTTGTACATTTTTGCATTTGCGAAATCAAAATTTTCAAAGTTTCAGTTTGATATTTTTGGTGGATTAATGATTGAAGCAAATTATGCGATTTTTTAATAGTTTTGTTTATAAGAAACAAAAAATATTTTGAGGTGGTTGTTGTGCATGATTTTTTACGTGTTTTATTTATATATTTAATGATGAATTTTGGATCTTTAAGATATAGTCTTTTAATACAATTACATTTGTTCAAAATATTTTTACTGCCAAAATTATTATTTAGAGCTTTTGTTACTATTTTAGCATTAATTATGTATTGGTAAAAATTACTTTCGATATCAATATAAAATCGAAAATCTGATTTTTTAAATTTTTTGAAAATATCTTGAACTTTTTCCCCATTGATTACATTTAATCTCGGACTGATGTACATCAGATAAATACGCCATAATGGTAGTTTACATAAAGGATTTCCTTCCAAATGAATCACAGATAAAAACTTTAAATTTATAAGAGGAAATAAATCTTCAATATACCTAAGGTCATTGTATGCTATAAGAAGTGTTGAAAGTTGTTTGAATTGCACTATGTTAGATAAATCTGAAATTGAATTATAAGAAACATATAATGACATACAATACTCCTTGTCAGGAATAAAATCAATTACCTTTAATCCACATCCAGTTGCACGAATGCATAATGGATGATCCGAAGGCCTAAAATTTTTGCTCAGCATTTCCTAACGTACAAAGTTCTTCAAAATTCAATTTCATTCAAAAAGTTTTAAAACAGTTTTATTCTTTGCTTTTCATATCTCTGTAGAACAATATGAGCTTTTGCTGAACGCTTGTAAGATGCTGGAAATATTCATCCATTTCTTCACCAAACTTCAAAATTAATTCAACAAAGCAAAAGACAGCAGATTTCCTCAGTTCCACAATTTCATCATTTAAGAAAGCTAAAAGTACTTCAACTACACTTGGCAATTGAGGTAAAATCTGTTCTGCGTTTCCTTCATTCACAATGAAAGCAATTTCATTTAGAAGATTGCGATTTAATTGTGGCTGATCAGAATCCAAAAAGCTTAATACATTACTGATAATTTCATCATTACTTATCGTCGATATCATATATTGCAATAGTTTCTTTGCACCTTTAACTCTCCGGTTTCGAAGGTTTTCAGATGCTACAACTAAGAATTGTGAATATGAGTCATTATTTTTTGATTTCAGAATATCAATAATTAAATCAAATAAAACATTTTTCTCATTTGTCTGGGAAATTGATTCAACTATTTCTGTATAAAGAATATCTCTTTCTTCATTCCATTGATCTTCCTCAACCGCCGAAACATATTCTCTAATTTCTTCAACCCATGCAGAAACATCTCTTTGATTGAATGATGTTTGATCATCTTCTTGAGGTACATCTAAAATAGCTTGTTTAACAAAATCATCTTCAACAGTTGCAATAAAATCAGGATTTTTTTTGTTCATTTCTTGAACAATTTTTGTTGCAGCAGCTTTTTCTTCATTTGAAAACTCTAAAACCATTTCTATCAAAGATTCACAAAGATCACCATTCCTTAAATCAGAGTCAGCATGTTGTATAATTTCAGCAAGATATGGAATCATTTTGGGTGTTGACCTCAAATGATTTAAATCATATAATATGGTGTTTGGATCATACATCGACTGAATATCTTTGAGGAGGTCATCATATGAATCATTATTAAAAATAACTTTGAAGATTTGTGGTAATATTATTTCAAAGTCTTTAGGAAATGTTTCAATAAGGTTCTTAATGATATACATAGACCTGCGAACATTTGATTCATTATTCATAACAAGAAGAGTTCCTAAGCCCGATACAACTTTTTGAATACATTCGGATAGCTCTGATTGGCGGTTATTTTTGATGAAGTTTTCAATTGTTGATAAGAATTCGTCTTCACGTCCATGAATAAGTGTAATGTTGAACTTATCATCAACTTTATTAGATTTCATCGGAAGTGGTGACTTACTTCTTCTAATTTCAGTATTATTAAAAGTCTTTTTGAAAGATTTTGGAGCGCTAGGGTTACGAAAACCTTTTCTTTTTGGTAAAAAAGAGCGCTTTTTTATAGGTGACTGTTGAATATGTTTCTTCATTCTGGAATCAAGGTTATCAATAAAATCAGACTGTAGTTCGGGACGCTTCTGAAGGAATGAAGTGGTTGAATCACGAGCTATTTGTCTAGTTTCTTGTTGAGAATCGTTGAGGAGTTTTAAAAGTGCGTTTTTAATGCCATCAATGTGCTGGTCAATTAAATTATCTTCCCAATTTTTTATAATTATCCCAAGTGATTCACAACCGATTTTTCTGTTTGCGGGTGATTTCATGGTTGTTAATTGGAAAACTGATGATATAATTTTTTTAGTATGACAGTATTTTACTATGTTTATAATAGTATGTTTGCAACTGTCAGCAATTATTTGAGTTCCATTTGATGTTTGAGATGAAAGAGGAATAATAATTTCACCTAAATAATCAAATTTAGTACCAAGTTCACGGGCAAGCTGAGTAAGAAATAAACATGAGGTTTTTACAAGTTTTGACCTTAGATTTTTTGATGCTTCGACAAGTTCAGGACCTATTTTATTTAATTCTTTTATTACAGAATCATAATTTAATAACCCTCCATTTACGAGTCCCATTCCACGATTAATACCTTTGACTTGATCATCCCAATCTCTGTTTTTGTTAATAACTTTTACAAGATAATCAAATTCATTTGATGCTTGATTTTGATTTTGAACAATAATTGGATCTACATCATTACCAGCATTATCAAACATTTCTTTTATCTGTTGAGATATGGAAGGTGAATTTTCTTTTATCCTGTGAGACATTTTTAACGATAGAATTTGATAGGAAAACCACCGAACGTTTATAATTAAAAAAAAAAAAAAAACGTATTCCAAAGAATTTCTTATTTATTTTTTAAACTATTAATTTATTCACCAACATATATTACATCAAGTTGCATTAATTGGCATTCAACAGGATTACTTGGATCCAGAATCATACCTAAACTTGGTCTTGTTCTTCCAAAATCAGAATTTACAAATTCTTTGATATATGTTCCACTACTCGTTCTTAATCTTAAAAGAAAGAAGTTTGCACAAATTCTTTGTGTTACCATTTTTAATATTGTTTTTTCTCTGTACATCATTTCCCTCCTGTGTGCTACTCTTGAAGGAGTTTTTTGTTGAATTGTTAAATTTTCGATAGAGTCGATTTCATTTAACATTTCATCTGTGATGTTTCTTGAACAGCATACAACACATTGATATTCTTTGACGTGTTTTGGTTGCATATCTGGAATCTGCATTGTGGCTTGAAGATCATAGGCGCTAACACCATAGTTACAGATTATTGAAGTGGGAATTTCTTCCTGAAAACTTTGTAAAAATTGTTGTTTGCTGAGAGGTGCAGGTTTGTTTTCATCAGGAACTGGATTAAGGAAAGTTAAAGAAAATGGTCGACCAGAACCAATCATCCTCACATCCATATCTTCGCGACCAGCACTTTGAAACTTGATAT
This sequence comes from Histomonas meleagridis, assembly GCF_020186115.1. Taxonomy (NCBI): domain Eukaryota; phylum Parabasalia; order Tritrichomonadida; family Dientamoebidae; genus Histomonas; species Histomonas meleagridis. The sequence continues at coordinate 69,914 of NW_027150790.1, forward strand.
CTGTGCACTTAATGTGCCCATTAAAAGCATAAATTAATTCTGCTTCAACTGATGAAACAGGTTGAACACCTGGCATAAATCTTGCATGTGAAACACGGCGGGATTCCTTAATATATCTTCCTGTAATATAAAGAGTAGGCCAGTGTAATTCACATGATATTTTATTTTTATTTGTGATTGTAACTCGGAGGAGAGGCCCGTCTTTTGATCTTCTAAGATTTAATAGAAGAATTGCCTTAATATAATTTTTTAAGTTACAAGATGGCTGACAATTGAATTCAATCATAAGGTCTTTGTCTTTATTTATTAATCCAGCTGGAATTTCGATTTGTATATCATAAAAACTATACCTAGAAATAGCTTTTTTGCATTCTTCTATAATTTTTGGGATAGATGTCAGAATTCCACTGCAAGCAGAACAGTTATGTGAATATTTGTCAACAATATTATATTCTGATAGTTCAGATTTCCCAATGCTTAAAATTCGAAGAATGCATTGAAGGCAAAAATGGCGATCAAGAAGATTTTGAATTTCAATAGGAATTGATTTGTTTTGTGTTTCAGAGGATTGAAACAGCCCCATTAACTATTGTAATTGCTAAGCGGTTAAAAAAAATCAAAAAAAGGGGCAATCCGGGAATTGAACCCGGGACCTCACGCACCCTAAGCGTGAATCATTCCACTAGACCAATTGCCCTATCTGAGAACAGACTTAAAAATCATGTTTTCATATTGATAAAGAATATTTATAGAACAAAATTCAACAAATATTTTTATTATATAAAATTCTTAGTATAATTTATAATAAAAATTTAATAAGTCTTTTTAATGAGTTGCAATTTCAAAGACAGTTTTCAAACCTGTGAGCTTGTGATATGCTGCTGAAAATGAGTTAAGGCGGTCTTCAACTCTTGTTTTATCATGCGAATCAAGTGTAACATATGTTGTAAGCTTTCCATCAAGACCATAGTGTGTGCGTTTGGCAACAATTGCTGTTGGATAAACGACATCATCAAGTAAACCCTCATGGACAGCACGAAGTGTACGACCAGCATTACGTATTGGCTTATAGCGACGACCTGGTTGTGGTGTCTTTGGAAAAGCACGACGTTTTGCAACGATAACAATTTGGGAATTTCCTAATTTCTTTTCAAGTTCAGGGATAATAATTCCTTGGATTTGATGGTAACCATTGATTTGCTTGTATGGAACCTCGATTATTATTACCTTGATACCGTTTGAATCAACTTCTTTGGCGCCAGTGATTTTGAGTGAATTCATAGATTTTTTGATACCTTCTTCTGCAGATGCTTTGATTTCATTAATTGCTGCAGCAACTTGTTGTTCAAGAGCAGTTGCTTCACCCTTCTTTTCGATGATGCTCATTTGAAAAAGGAACAGCCAAAGATAACCGCCAATGGCCGAGCAGACATTGTCAAAAAAATAAACCACACAAATTTTACATAGTTTCAACTCTTGCTTATCAATCTAACAAGGATTTTTTCCAAGTAAAACCAATTGAATAGGAAAAAAGAATAATATGATGTTATCAAAATTAAATCAGTTTTTTAATGTTTATTGACCTTCAAGAGCTTCCTTACGTTGTTGACGGCGAACCTTATGACGTTGTGCACGAACACCTGAACCCCAAACCTTAACCTTTTGCTTGCGTGTATTCTTACGCATACGGCGAGTAACTTTACTCTTTTCTGCAAGGCCAGCTTTGATAAGACGGTGCTTTGGTTCAATTGTTTTAAGAGCATCAAGATTATCATAGATAAGGCCAAAACCTGTTGTGCGACCACCTCCAAACTTTGTTTCTAATGAAAAGATAACGATTAAATCTTTGTTGGCTTTGAGTTGTTTAGCAACCAAATCCTTGATTTCATCACGAGTTGGTGCCCTGTTTCCTGGGTGTTTAAGATCTACAACGAATTGCTTGCGATCAAGTAATTTGTTTACAATGTATTTTCGAATGCGCATTGTAACTTTCGACATTCTCCAAAAGGCCATCCAAAACCGTCATCATATAACGATAGCACTTTTAATAAAAGTGACTTAATTTGCAAAAAATTATTTCACCAAGAATAAACAAAAGCATTTCTCAACTAGCAAACTCCCCTTTATTATTATAACATAAATTTTTTCTGATAGGATTTTTTTGTTAAAGTGTCATTATTAGTAAGTTTCGATTATTTTTTATGACAAATAAGTTAGCGTTTTTAATGATAATTTATCCTTTATAAGCTAAAATGATATCTAAATATATTTTATTCAACAAAGCAACCTTCAAATTGCAGAATATGAAATTCTGAAATAATCATTTGTTTTCAAGTAAATTAAATATTTCATTATTATCATTTTTACGTGCGATAATTTGTGCTGTTTCATATGTTTTTGGTGAATTCCAAATATTATTTTTAAACAAAAAGTTATTACGATGAATATTAAATATGTCAAAAAAACATTTTTGATATTGATATCAATATCAATACCTTTTTGTTCAAGAAGTAATTTAACTATTTCTTTATATCCATTTGCTGATGCAACCATAAGTGCTGTGAAAAATTTATTGAAAAATCTCCAAACTTTATTTAGAAACTTCAAATAACTAAAATAAAATTCAAACAAAAGAAAAAAATATCTCTGGCATTAATATCAATTCCTTTTTGCTCTAGAAGAAATTTAACTATTTCTTTATCACCTTTTGTTGATGCAATCATAAGCGCTGTGTTAAATAGTTCAAATAATTTCCGAATATTATATATAATTCCAATCCCATATTAACAAATCAAAAATTAAATAAGTAAATATCTGTAGCATTTACATCAATTCCTTTTTGCCCAAGAAGTAATGTAGCTATCGAAAAGCGCTTAGTATCAATTACTTTCATAAGATTTGTCCAAAACAATTTAAATAAATCCCAAAAATTATGGTAAAGTCAAATATTATTTTAACAAATAATCAATCAAACAAATATACATCTCTAGAATTAATATTAAATCCTTCATGTGCAAGAAGTAATTTAACTATATCTGTATCTTTATCATTTGCATATAAAAGTGCTGTATCAAATAATTTAAACAATTTCCTAATATTATTTTAAAATTTCATAAAAATAAATTAAATATCAAATAAAACAAATAAATATCTTTTGCATTAATATCAATTCCTTCTTGTTCAAGAAGTAATTTAACTATTTTTATATACCCCAATGAAACAGCTATCATTAGTGCATTTTGAAATAATAAGAAAAATTTTTACGTTTTATTATGAAATATCAAAATATTAAAATAAATTTCATAAAAGATAAACTTATATTTTTAGTATTAACATCAATTCCTTGTTCTAAAATGTATTTTACAAGTTCAATATTTCCTGATTCTGATGAAAATATCAAAATATCTTTTGGTATTGTATTAAATTCAAGAAAATACTTTGTAAGAAAAATATTTCCAATTTTTGCTGATTCATTAATTATATCATTATTAATTTTCATTCCTTCTTTTGTCAAAAATGAAAAAAGTTCATAATTATGATGTAAAACACATTTCTTTCCTAATTCTTCTAGATCATTAATTTTAGCGATTTTATTTTCATAAAGATATTTAAAGATATTGTTATGATGAAATTCAATTGCTGTTTCATATGCATCTTTAAATGTTGAGTGATTTTGTTCACATAAATGAATGATTTCTTCATTTCCGCCTGCAATTGCATATTTACCTGTATTAAATGCATTTGCACCATTCATAATTAAGTATTTAAAACATTTAACAGAAGAAAAAAATGCTGCATAATCAATTAATGTAACATTATAATCATTAACAAATGAACATCTTTCATAAAGTGATGGTTTAATTTTTTGATTAAAATCAAAATTTATTTGCGTTGATATTTCTTGAAGTTTTTCTATTTCATCATTTCGAATTATTTTTGCAATCTCATTTGGATTATGTCCTTCTTTGATTAATTTCTTATGAAGTTCCCAATCATTCTTTGATAGTTCTTCATAATTTTCTTCAATTTCTTTCGTGTATCGGAAATTTTTTGCTTCTTTTTCTGAAATATAGTGTGCAAAGTATGAACTATTTTGTTTTTGTACAATTTTTACATCAAAAAATTTATTTTCAACCATTTTATTAAGTATATAAAATGATTCTCCTGTGCATTTATGAAGAAGATAATGAGAGAACACATTAAATATTTTCGATTTGCTTTTTTTATGTAACTCTAATATTGTCATTTCCTTAATAAAATCAGAATAAATTTCATCATCATCTTTCATTTTTATAACAAAAACATTGTATATCATTTGTACAATAATTGTATTAAAAGATATTGAATCATCATAATGATTTTGATAAATTAATTTTGCTGATTCTCGAGTATTTTCTTTATTAAGGCCAAAGACAATACTACTAATTGATGTAAGTGTATCCAATTCATTCTGAAAATTTTCATTTATTTTTTTTTCCTCTTTTGGTTTTCTTTCATTCATATAACAAAAGTGACAGAAATATTTGAATACTTTGTATATATAAATTGTCCTTTTTTAGAGGAATCTTGAATTCTTACAACAAATAGTTTCCCGGAAAATTAATTTAAAAAATAAAATATGACAAAGTTTTAATTAAAAATGTCATAAATGTGATATACATATAAAAATGTTCAATTATATTTTTAAATATTTCTTCTGACAACTGTTTCAAAAGAAAGGAGAAATATTATTTGTCAACTCATTTTAATTTTAATGGTAATTTTGGTATAGGTGTAAGAAAAAATTAGAGAAATTACAAATGAAAAACTTTTTAGCGGAGAAACAGATTCTGGGTGTGTTAAACAAATTTGAATTGAAAGATGACCTCCAAAAACACAAAAAGTCAAAGTAAATTGAAAGCGATTATATTCAAAAAGTTTAGTGTTTGGTCTCTAGAAATCTTGTCAGGTAACCATTATTTATTAATGCTAAGGTTAAAGTATTTGCAAAAATTATCGCAAGATATATTAGAATTGACTGATGGGAACCTGAAATCAGTAGTGAATTCAACAATTGATATCTTTCAACAAGAAAAAAATTTTCCACATTCTTTTAACCTCATTGTTTGTCAACTAGTTTATTCATTATTTATTTCAAAAAAATTGAAAGCAAATCTATGCCTACGTTATTTAGCTAAAGTTCAATCAAAAGAAGATATTCTTAATGATGAAAACAAACTAATTAGCGTTTTCTTTCAATTTCTTTTAACCTTAGAAACGCAGGAATCATTTTATTTAATCGAAAAAATGATTGAAATAGAATTAGTTAAATCTGATTGGTTAACTCTTCAAAAGTCATGTTATTTAGCTCATTATATGACAGACCAAGAAATAATAAATGCTAAATATACTACAAGAAGATGTTTAACCAATCATTTCTTTTTAAATATTGAAAAACTTCGAAAAGATAATTGGAAGCTACATAAGAAATTAATAAGTGAGGGAGTTAATCAGTCGGAAATTTCAAAAATAATACGAAATGATGAAGTTGTGAAACTTCAAGAAATTTCATCACAAAATAACTTTAACTTTGATCAAGTAATAGAACCGTCTTTATATGAAAAGTATTCTTTCATTAACAAAGAAAATGTTTCACTTGCTGATTATGCGGCATTCTTTGGATCGGTTAAATGTTTTAAATTTTTATATGTAAATGGTTCTAATTTGAAGAATACAGGAAAATATGCAGTTGCTGGTGGAAATATAGAAATAATTCACCTGTGTGAACAAAATCATTCATCATTTGCAGGATCATATGAAACTGCAATTGAGTTTCATCAAAATGATATATTTTTTTATCTTTTTGATAAAAAAATTATTAAAATCAAAGAAATAACCGAATTTGCTAAAAAATGTATTTCACATAATAACTATGAGCTTCTTTCATTTATGGAAGAAAAAGGAATGAAAATTAATGATAATATTATTAAAGAAACAGCAAAAATGGGTAACATGTTTTTGTTTAAACAGTTTCTAAAAAATAATCATTTACCACATGGTATTTTAATTGATTCTATTGAATCAGGAAACACTGAACTTATCAAATTTATTATAGAAAAAGGAGTTAATATTAATGAAAAAGATGTTTATTTACTTATATCAATGTAAATTTCAAATGCTTTATGTTTTAAATATATATTTGGAATATATATGATTCATTTTGTGTACCTTTAATAATTGCATGCAAGAAAAATCAAATCAATGTTGTTAAATTTTTGATTAAGCAAAAAGGTATTAATATCAACCTAAAAGATGTCTGCTATAAATATATACTGTTTATGTTTGTTAAAAGCATTTGGTGTTTCATTTGGTTATTAAAATCACCACTAATGTTTTCTTGTATAAACAACAACACTGAAATTGTAAAAATACTTTTGAATCAAAAATATATTGATATCAATCAGAAATCTGTTTCAATAATCCTCTTAATGTTTATTATAATTATTAGATGTTCAATTCCTTTATTTGGAATTTTAATGAATTACTTGAAACAGCACTTCTTCTTGCATGCTCAAAAGGTAACATAGATGTTGTAAAAATTCTTTTGAGAAAGAAAGGAATCGATATTAATGCAAAAGATGTTGATTTATTATATTTAATATTTAAAATAAATGTTTGGGGTTTCCTTATCGCATTTCTAGTTTATTTGGAATATTTTCAACACCTTTAATGCAAGCTATTAGAAATGATCACACAGAAATTGTCAAACTCTTACTAAACCAAAAATCAATTGATATAAATACCAAAGATAATATTTCATTATTTTGTTTGATGTTTAAAAAAAATTTAAGAAATTTCATAATATTATAATCATCAGCACTTATGATTGCATGTAAAAGACGAAATTCGAAAATTGTTCAATTACTCATTGAAAAAGAAGGAATTGATATTAATGCCAGAAAAATTTCTATGTGTTTTTTGGTATTTATTTTATTTTTTTGGGATTAATTCAAATTTTTTCGAACAATCCTAATGCAAACCTGCTCTTATGGTTATTTAGATATCATCAAGTTACTTTTGAAACATAAAAAAATTGATATCAATGCAAAAGATGTTTATTTTTTCTATTCAATATTTGTTCCAAAATTATTATGTTTTAAAATTAGTTGTGGAATATAATTATTTAATTTTATACATCATTCATGCTTGCATGTTACAATAAGCACATTGATATTGCTAAGTTACTTATAGAACAAAAATGTGTTAATATCAATGAAATCAATATTTATTCATTTATTTTAATATTTATTAATTTTTTTTACAGTTTAATTGTATAAATTGGAATTTTTTATATTTATTTGATACAGCGCTTATGCACGCATGTTCAAATGGTAATATAGAAATTGTTAAAATGCTTCTTGAACAAAAAGGAATTAAGATTAATGGCAAAACCGTTTTTTTAATTTGTTTAATATTTGTTTAAATTTTTTTATGTATATTTCTTTTGTTTGGCGTCATTTAATATTGTTCCAATCAGCATTAATGTTTGCAAAACAAAAGGGAAACCAAGAAATTATTCAATTACTTCTAGATAAACAAAGTAACAGATTTGATAATATTGATATTTTTTGTTTTTATTTGTTATTTATTTATTTTAAATATGATTTCATAATAATTTTTGGCGTTAATTTTAATGCTCATGCATCTAAAAAAGAGTATGCGGATCGGGTAAACTATGTTTCTTTCTAGAATAAATTATATACAAAATGTTTTTCCTTTTTTTTGTTTTTATGTCGATAATTCAGAAGGGAAGCAAGACACTTTCCACAAGGACGTTTATAATTTTTCCCGAAAAAATAATAATGTCAATTTTTTTGAATAAAAATAAAATTTGCAACCAGATGAGGGCAGCACCCCTCCAAGATTCAGATGAATTAAGTCAAAATACTCCTTTTATTATTCCACTTATGCAATACGGATTTAACAAAAATTCATTTTTAAGTTTATTTCAGCATATTCTTAAATCACTTCCCAAAAAAGTTCAAGATTTCTTAATTTTAAATGCAACAGATCCATATTTTATGGAAATGAGGAAGATGGCTGGAGATTCAAAAACACACCCACGGACCAAAAGGCTTGTTTTACTTTATCAATGTCTTCAATTCTGCGATGAAAGTTCTTTGTTGACAACAATATGCGCAATTTCATTTATTACAGGCTTATCTCCAAGCATTATAGCAGACCACAATATTCTTGATATTGATCCTTCTCATCTCGTTATTCTTGAAGCAATGCATCATAAAGCGAACAAAAAAATTAATGGTCCAACTTATTCTTACTCAGGTCGTGTTGAAGTTCACAAAGTCACTGAAGCTCTTCCACCAACATTTTTATGGACTCTTAAATCTAATTCATATTCTGATATCCAAATTCCTTCTTTTTTTACAAGTGTTAATTTACCAAAACCAAACATTGAACCTTTGTTAGCCAACCAATTTCCACCCAATCTTACAGCACAACAACAATGGATTCTTTTTAGTCCAGCACAAAGAAAACTTCTTCCAAAACCATTTTTTTATACACCTGATCTATCAGATGGGTTTAATGTTAAACATGGGATTCCACCTGTTCCATGTTTTAATCCTATTGATGATCAACGACCTCCTTTAATTCAATGGATTGCAAATCTTGAAACACCAGAATCAATACCTCGTACATATTATCAATGTCATTGTCAGTCTCATCATTGTCTTGACTGTCATGTTCTCACATTTCCGGATGGGCTTAAGACAATGAAATATAATGAGAATGGACGTATTGATTGGAGCACATTAAACAAATGTAAACCAATAATAATCGAATGCACTGAACAATGCCAATGTAATAAAATGAAATGTAAAAATAGAGTTGTACAAAACAAACAAACAGTAAGGCTCGCAGTAGTTAGGTCCCTATCTAAATCTGGTTGGGGAGTTAGATCATTAGATTTCATTCCAAGCGGAACGTTTGTTTGTGAATATTTAGGAGAAGTTATAAGCGATCCTTTAATGGCAGAAGTAATTGGAATTGAATATGACTCAAATTTAGAATCTTATTTGTTTGATTTGGATGCCTATGATGTTCCTGCAAGAGAAATGTTGACAGTTGATCCATCTAAAATCGGAAATATAGCAAAATATATTAACCATTCGTGTGACCCGAACTTGATCCAAATTTCAATAGGAACAGTTAACTCAAAAAGATTTCATAGAATTGCTTTTTTCGCATTGAAGGATATATATCCAAATGAAGAATTAGGTTTTCATTATAACTATAATTTTGACATGAATCCAAGTCGATTCATAGAATGTAATTGCGGCGCTTTAAATTGCAGAACAAGACTTCGTTAGTTTATGTTATTTATTGTTTATATATAAATATACAAATTATCAAATTTTTTTAATTTAATTGTCTTTGTATTTCATCAAGTGTTAACGGTCGACTTAAGGCTAACCGTGAAATGGAGCTCCAAAAGCTTTATCCATACTCGAGAGAAAATACAATTAAAGAAGCAGCTAAGCTCCTTAACTCACTAAGTGATTTGAGTTTTTGTTTTGAAATGTCGGAAGAATCATATCAAGGATTAATTTCATGTTTTTTTATTTCTGATTCCCATTTTTTAGAAAATTCTGGTTTTTTTGGAACGCAAGGAGAAAAATATCTATTGCGTAGTTTTGTTTCCAAAATTAGAGTATGCTCTTCTCCAGATATCCAATCTCAATATGAAGATTTATTAGCACAATTTCCACGTAAAGTCATAAAAAAATTAATGAACATATCTCCAGCGAATATTTTAGAATTGCTCTTCAACATTCAACTTAAGCGTCCAATGCATGAACAATCACTTTTTTTTCTGAATCAACACCCATTAACTTTAGTAGAAATCATCAAAAGACATTCCAAAGAAGGTGATATAATTCCAATCTTTCAAATAGCCACCAATCCATCAATCCTTAAAAGTTTAGCTAAGCATTTACCAACTGAAATTTTTATTGATCAACTTAATCAAACACAAAATTTCCCAAGCATCACAACAAAAGACCAAAATGATCATTTTTATTTAAAATGTGGTACCACAAGCAAAGAACAGTTTTATAATATTATTGCTGAACCATTATTTCTATCTGCAGCTAAACATCAAAAACTCGATTACCTTTGTGAAAATGCTCAACCAGAATTCAAAGAACTTATTCCTTCAATTCTATTTTCAATTTCATCAATGTGTCATTTGCCTAAAAGTGTAATTCCATTTATTGCAGAAATAGCAATTCGTTATGACCCAATGATTTTAAGTACAATGAGAGATGTACAATCACTAGCAAAATGTATTATAATAATAATTGAAGAAGCACCGGATCTAATTAGCTTAATTTCATCGATAATATCACAAAAACAAAATTTATGGGAATTTATAGCAAATAAAGTTAATGTTCTTTCATTATATAAATTTATTCCACATATGCTTCAAGTTGATCTTTCTAATGCACAACTTTTAATTCAACATTTAAATCTTACAGATAAATGCGCAGAAAATACTATTTCCATATTAAGAAAATATCTCCCTGAATCATTTGGTACTATGTTACATTGTGCCAAATGTGGACCTGTTTCATTTCATATAGTGTCAACAATTGCAATTGAAATAATTGATCTTTATTGGAAAGAATTCACATTATACTTCAGAAATATGCCGCAATTCACACAGCCTATACTTGGTTCCTGTCTTGATTTAATAATATCTGGTGATTTCGATACTGCAATACATGTTATGTTTTATGTTGTGTTTAATTTTGCTTCTGATAATCCACAAATTAAAAATGACTGCTTAGTTTTTGTTCTGAAAAGATTCGGAAACATCCCAACTATTAAAAGTGAGAGTCAACAAATGTTTATACAAATACTTGGTGGGTTACAAAGTTATTCTAAAACACTTCTTCCATTGATTTCAAATATTTCTGATTTATCACCATTAATATTTAATATGATGATTCAATTTCTTTGGACTTCTTCTTTGGCTAATGAGCCTCCTTCGTTAGTAATATTCCGTATAAAACTTTTAATGAGTCGTATTCAATCAGGGCGCATTATACATGCATGGTCAGACGAAATGATTTCACATGTAAAAGAAAAAAATAATTGACAGAAAATAATATCATTCTTTGAAAAATGATTTATTTAAGAAATTTTAACCAGTTAATTATGTGATTTCATCAAATTATCATATAAAATATATAATTATTTATTTTGTTTTCAATTATAAAAGAAATAGTAGAATAGAAATTAATGATAATGATACAAATGTTTGATTTCTTTTTATTGTTGAATGCAAATGAAATAATTTTACATTTAAAACGTATTTCCTATCTTTATGAAAACCAATTTTTTTTTGGTGAAAAGCTATTTAAAATAAATATTGAAGTAAGTGACAGAGATCTTTGATGTGTTTTTAATTATATATATATATATATATATATATATATATCAAAAAATTAAAATAAAAGGTGAAAAGAAGATTTCCTTATTTCCTGATAAAAAGTTTTTGCTAATGAATGTTGTAATTGTCTGAATATAAAATAAAAATAACCGCCAGTTTTATGAACTTTGTTTTATAAATTATTATAACAAAGCCTTTTTAAGAATTTTGACAGTTTTTTGAAATCGTTTCGACCATAGACTCAATCATCATATTTGCACCAAGCAACATCTTTCTAACACTAGCTTCATTATATCCTCTTGAGGTGTTTGATTCTAACTTCTGCTTAAGCTTTTGATCTTAAAGGCAAGCTATGCGTGCTAATGGTATCTCTGAGCTTGAGAAACATTAATTAAAGCAAGAAGAGAATTCTGGGAATGATCATTCAAATCATTGTCGATTTGGCATTGAATTTTAATCAAAAATCGAAGAAAACTTGTGATAGCTCAGAAACGGAAAAGAATAAAGTCATTCAAATATTGAGTAGACGTTGTTAATTCCCAAACCTAAATAATATTTTGTTGTAGGCTCGTTATCATATGCGAAGTGAAAACATACAACATAACATCTCTATATCTGCAAAAAATTAAATAAAATTTATGTATATTAAACTCTTTAATAATTCCATATAGCTAATGAAAGTGAATTTCTCCTATTTGACTATAAATTTATTGTGTTATATTATCCACTCAAAGTGCCCCCCCCACACACCCCACCACCACATGTAACACCCACCCACAAGCACCACCTACCACCACAAGCACCACCTACCACCACAAGCACCACCTACCACCACACGTACCACCTACCACCACACGTACCACCTACCACCACACGTACCACCTACCACCACACGTACCACCTACCACCACACGTACCACCCACCCACACGTACCACCCACCCACACACGTACCACCTACCACCACCCGTACCACCTACCACCACACGTACCATCTACCACCACACGTACCACCCACCCACACACGTACCACCCACCCACACACGTACCACCCACCCACACACGTACCACCCCCCCACACACACCCCACCACCCACCCACACAAGTATCACCCACCCACAAGTACCACCACACGTACCACCCACAGGACACATGTGACTATCATCACAAGTAACACTTACATATTCCCCCCAACACCCACACGTACCACCCACAGGACACATGTGACTATCATCACAAGTAACACTTACATATTCCCCCCCCCCAACACCCACACGTACCACCCACAGGACACATGTGACTATCATCACAAGTAACACTTACATATTCCCCCCAACACCCACACGTACCACCCACAGGACACATGTGACTATCATCACAAGTAACACTTACATATTCCCCCCAACACCCACACGTACCACCCACAGGACACATGTGACTATCATCACAAGTAACACTTACATATTCCCCCCAACACCCACACGTACCACCCACAGGACACATGTGACTATCATCACAAGTAACACTTACATATTCCCCCCCAACACCCACACGTACCACTCCACAGGGACACATGTGACTATCATCACAAGTAACACTTACATATTCCCCCCAACACCCACACGTACCACCCACAGGACACATGTGACTATCATCACAAGTAACACTTACATATTCCCCCCAACACCCACACTTACCACCCACAGGACACATGTGACTATCATCACAAGTAACACTTACATATTCCCCCCAACACCCACACGTACCACCCACAGGACACATGTGACTATCATCACAAGTAACACTTACATATTCCCCCCCACACCCGCACGCACCACCCCCAGGACACATGTGACTATCATCACAAGTAACACTTACATATTCCCCCCCCCACCCCCACGTACCACCCACCGGACACATGTGACTATCATCACAAGTAACACTTACATATTCCCACCCGTACCACCCCCCACACGTACCACCCACAGGACACATGTGACTATCATCACAAGTAACACTTACATATTCCCCCCAACACCCACACGTACCACCCACAGGACACATGTGACTATCATCACAAGTAACACACACACACACGTACCACCCACAGGACACATGTGACTATCATCACAAGTAACACTTACATATTCCCCCCAACACCCACACGTACCACCCACCCACACGTACCACCCACAGGACACATGTGACTATCATCACAAGTAACACTTACATATTCCCCCCAACACCCACACGTACCACCCACAGGACACATGTGACTATCATCACAAGTAACACTTACATATTCCCCCCCAACACCCACACGTACCACCCACAGGACACATGTGACTATCATCACAAGTAACACTTACATATTCCCCCCAACACCCACACGTACCACCCACCCACGTACCACCCACAGGACACATGTGACTATCATCACAAGTAACACTTACATATTCCCCAGCACCCACACGCACCCAACACCCACACGTACCACCCACAGGACACATGTGACTATCATCACAAGTAACACTTACATATTCCCCCCAACACCCACACGTACCACCCACAGGACACATGTGACTATCATCACAAGTAACACTTACATATTCCCCCCAACACCCACACGCACCACCCACCGGACACATGTGACTATCATCACAAGTAACACTTACATATTCCACCCCCCCAACACCCACACGTACCACCCACAGGACACATGTGACTATCATCACAAGTAACACTTACATATTCCCCCCCCCCAACACCCACACGTACCACTCCACAGGACACATGTGACTATCATCACAAGTAACACTTACATATTCCCCCCAACACCCACACGTACCACCCATCAGGACACATGTGACTATCATCACAAGTAACACTTACATATTCCCCCAACACCCACACGTACCACTCCACAGGACACATGTGACTATCATCACAAGTAACACTTACATATTCCCCCCCAACACCCACACGTACCACCCACAGGACACATGTGACTATCATCACAAGTAACACTTACATATTCCCCCCAACACCCACACGTACCACCCACAGGACCCATGCGACTATCATCACAAGTAACCCTTACACAATCCCCCCCAACACCCACACGTACCACCCACAGGACACATGTGACTATCATCACAAGTAACACTTACATATTCCCCCCCCCCAACACCCACACGTACCACCCACAGGACACATGTGACTATCATCACAAGTAACACTTACATATTCCCCCCAACACCCACACGTACCACCCACAGGACACATGTGACTATCATCACAAGTAACACTTACATATTCCCCCCAACACCCACACGTACCACCCACAGGACACATGTGACTATCATCACAAGTAACACTTACATATTCCCCCCCCCCCCCCACACGTACCACTCCACAGGACACATGTGACTATCATCACAAGTAACACTTACATATTCCCCCCAACACCCACACGTACCACCCACAGGACACATGTGACTATCATCACAAGTAACACTTACATATTCCCCCCCACACCCACACGTACCCCCCACAGGACACATGTGACTATCATCACAAGTAACACTTACATATTCCCCCCAACACCCACACGTACCACCCACAGGACACATGTGACTATCATCACAAGTAACACTTACATATTCCCCCCCAACACCCACACGTACCACCCACAGGACACATGTGACTATCATCACAAGTAACACTTACATATTCCCCCCCCCCAACACCCACACGTACCACCCACAGGACACATGTGACTATCATCACAAGTAACACTTACATATTCCCCCCAACACCCACACGTACCACCCACAGGACACATGTGACTATCATCACAAGTAACACTTACATATTCCCCCCCACACCCACACGCACCACCCACACCGGACACATGTGACTATCATCACAAGTAACACTTACATATTCCCCCCAACACCCACACGTACCACTCCACAGGGACACATGTGACTATCATCACAAGTAACACTTACATATTCCCCCCCAACACCCACACGTACCACCCACCGGACACATGTGACCATCATCACACGCAACACCTACATCTCCCCCCCAACACCCACACGTACCACCCACAGGACACATGTGACTATCATCACAAGTAACACTTACATATTCCCCCCAACACCCACACGTACCACCCACAGGACACATGTGACTATCATCACAAGTAACACTTACATATTCCCCCCCCCCCCCCCCCACGCACCTCCCACAGGACACATGTGACTATCATCACAAGTAACACTTACATATTCCCCCCAACACCCACACGTACCACTCCACAGGACACCTGTGACTATCATCACAAGTAACACCTACATATCCCCCCCCCACCCCCACGTACCACCCACAGGACACATGTGACTATCATCACAAGTAACACTTACATATTCCCCCCAACACCCACACGTACCACCCACAGGACACATGTGACTATCATCACAAGTAACACTTACATATTCCCCCCAACACCCACACGTACCACTCCACAGGACACATGTGACTATCATCACAAGTAACACTTACATATTCCCCCCAACACCCACACGTACCACCCACAGGACACATGTGACTATCATCACAAGTAACACTTACATATTCCCCCCAACACCCACACGTACCACCCACAGGACACATGTGACTATCATCACAAGTAACACTTACATATTCCCCCCAACACCCACACGTACCACCCTACAGGACACATGTGACTATCATCACAAGTAACACTTACATATTCCCCCCAACACCCACACGTACCACCCACAGGACACATGTGACTATCATCACAAGTAACACTTACATATTCCCCCCAACACCCACACGTACCACCCACAGGACACATGTGACTATCATCACAAGTAACACTTACATATTCCCCCCCAACACCCACACGTACCACTCCACAGGACACATGTGACTATCATCACAAGTAACACTTACATATTCCCCCCCCAACACCCACACGTACCACTCCACAGGACACATGTGACTATCATCACAAGTAACACTTACATATTCCCCCCCCCAACACCCACACGTACCACCCACAGGACACATGTGACTATCATCACAAGTAACACTTACATATTCCCCCTCCCCCAACACCCACACGTACCACTCCACAGGACACATGTGACTATCATCACAAGTAACACTTACATATTCCCCCCCCCCAACACCCACACGTACCACCCACAGGACACATGTGACTATCATCACAAGTAACACTTACATATTCCCCCCAACACCCACACGTACCACCCACAGGACACATGTGACTATCATCACAAGTAACACTTACATATTCCCCCCAACACCCACACGTACCACCCACAGGACACATGTGACTATCATCACAAGTAACACACACACACACGTACCACCCACAGGACACATGTGACTATCATCACAAGTAACACTTACATATTCCCCCCAACACCCACACGTACCACCCACAGGACACATGTGACTATCATCACAAGTAACACTTACATATTCCCCCCAACACCCACACGTACCACACAAACACCCACACTGTACCACCCACAGGGACACATGTGACTATCATCACAAGTAACACTTACATATTCCCCCCCCCCAACACCCACACGTACCACTCCACAGGACACATGTGACTATCCTCACAAGTAACACTTACATATTCCCCCCCCAACACCCACACGTACCACCCACAGGACACATGTGACTATCATCACAAGTAACACTTACATATTCCCCCCCAACACCCACACGTACCACCCACAGGACACATGTGACTATCATCACAAGTAACACTTACATATTCCCCCCAACACCCACACGTACCACCCATCGGACACATGTGACTATCATCACAAGTAACACTTACATATTCCCCCCAACACCCACAGTACCACCCACAGGACACATGTGACTATCATCACAAGTAACACTTACATATTCCCCCCCAACACCCACACGTACCACCCACAGGACACATGTGACTATCATCACAAGTAACACTTACATATTCCCCCCCACACCCACACCTACCACCCACAGGACACATGTGACTATCATCACAAGTAACACTTACATATTCCCCCCAACACCCACACGTACCACCCACAGGACACATGTGACTATCATCACAAGTAACACTTACATATTCCCCCCAACACCCACACGTACCACACCATCATGGGACACATGTGACTATCATCACAAGTAACACTTACATATTCCCCCCAACACCCACACGTACCACCCACAGGACACATGTGACTATCATCACAAGTAACACTTACATATTCCCCCCAACACCCACACGTACCACCCACTAGGACACATGTGACTATCATCACAAGTAACACTTACATATTCCCCCCCAACACCCACACGTACCACCCACAGGACACATGTGACTATCATCACAAGTAACACTTACATATTCCCCCCAACACCCACACGTACCACCCACAGGACACATGTGACTATCATCACAAGTAACACTTACATATTCCCCCCAACACCCACACGTACCACCCCACAGGACACATGTGACTATCATCACAAGTAACACTTACATATTCCCCCCCACACCCACACGTACCACCCACAGGGCACATGTGACTATCATCACAAGTAACACTTACATATTCCCCCCCAACACCCACACTGTACCACTCCACAGGACACATGTGACTATCATCACAAGTAACACTTACATATTCCCCCCCCCCAACACCCACACGTACCACCCACATGGACACATGTGACTATCATCACAAGTAACACTTACATATTCCCCCCCAACACCCACACGTACCACTCCACAGGACACATGTGACTATCATCACAAGTAACACTTACATATTCCCCCCAACACCCACACGTACCACCCACAGGACACATGTGACTATCATCACAAGTAACACTTACATATTCCCCCCAACACCCACACGTACCACACCACCCCACAGGACACATGTGACTATCATCACAAGTAACACTTACATATTCCCCCCAACACCCACACGTACCACCCACCGGACACATGTGACTATCATCACAAGTAACACTTACATATTCCCCCCAACACCCACACACGTACCACCCACAGGACACATGTGACTATCATCACAAGTAACACTCACACACCCCCCCCAACACCCACACGTACCACCCACAGGACACATGTGACTATCATCACAAGTAACACTTACATATTCCCCCCAACACCCACACGTACCACTCCACAGGACACATGTGCCTATCATCACAAGTCACACTTACATATTCCCCCCCAACACCCACACGTACCACCCACAGGACACATGTGACTATCATCACAAGTAACACACACCCACACGTACCACCCACAGGACACATGTGACTATCATCACAAGTAACACTTACATATTCCCCCCAACACCCACACGTACCACCCACAGGACACATGTGACTATCATCACAAGTAACACTTACATATTCCCCCCAACACCCACACGTACCACCCACAGGACACATGTGACTATCATCACAAGTAACACTTACATATTCCCCCCCCCCCACCCACCCGTCCCCCCCACAGGACACATGTGACTATCATCACAAGTAACACTTACATATTCCCCCCAACACACACAAGTACCACCCACAGGACCCATGTGACTATCCTCACAAGTAACACTTACATATTCCCCCCCCCAACACCCACACGTACCACCCACAGGACACATGTGACTATCATCACAAGTAACACTTACATATTCCCCCCAACACCCACACGTACCACCCACAGGACACATGTGACTATCATCACAAGTAACACTTACATATTCCCCCCAACACCCACACGTACCACCCACACGACACATGTGACTATCATCACAAGTAACACTTACATATTCCCCCCAACACCCACACCCGTACCACTCCACAGGACACATGTGACTATCATCACAAGTAACACTTACATATTCCCCCCAACACCCACTACATGTACCACTCCACAGGGACACATGTGACTATCATCACAAGTAACACTTACATATTCCCCCCAACACCCACACGTACCACTCCATCAGGACACATGTGACTATCATCACAAGTAACACTTACATATTCCCCCAACACCCACACGTACCACTCCACATGACACATGTGACTATCATCACAAGTAACACTTACATATTC
>NW_027150791.1:0-4433 GCF_020186115.1 Histomonas meleagridis
GGAAATCTATTTTCTTTGAAAGAAGTACAAAAATATGTTTTAGTTGCTGGTTTGTTCATTAAGAAAAATAAATCAAAATATTATGTGAATGGAGTGGTATCCTAGCGGTCGAACTTTTTCTATACTAGTATATACCGTTTTCACATCATGTTGGCCATTTTCCGTTTCAATATGGCCAACCGTTTTCTATCGTGAATTTTAAAATTCAAGATTTGAAAAACCGAATTTTTTTTTTTGAGTAAAGCATCTTTTAAATTCTATGTTGTAAAATAACGTATTTATTCATTATTTAAAATGTGTATGCCTAGATATATATTTCGTGTCAAATATTTAGAGGTTTTAACAAAAACAATTGTAAATGGTGAAGAAGAACTCACCAAATTATGGATAATAATTTTAATTGTCCACCAATTTTAAATAGAGGAGGTCCTCATCATCAAATCGTTACTCCTGATATGGAAGAATTTATTATAAATTATGTGGAAGAAAACAGCGCATCAACACTTCTCGAAATCAAAAATGCTTTATTAGAACACTTTGAAATACCAAATGATCAAATATCTTTATCTACGATTCACTGTCATTTGGATGGAAATTTTGTTTTTTATAAAAAGCTTCGCTATGTTTCTGCGAATGCGAATACACCAGAAATAAACCAACAGCGAGTAAATTATTTAAATCAATTGACAAATTTATCAGAGAGTATTCAACAAATTTACATTGATGGATCAAATTTTACAATTTTGACAAGAAGAAATATGGCAAGATCTAAATTAGGAAGAAGAGCAGTTCAATCATCATTAATCGATGGATGTAGAAAAATCAATATTTTAGCAGCTGTTTATCCAAATTATGATTGAATATACCATGAGACTGAAACGAATAATGTTGATGCAATTCGATTTGAAGAATATTTTAAAAATTTAATTAATGATTCAAAGACGAAATATTCAAATCAAAAATTTGTCTGAATTTTATATAATTATTCAATTCATCGACAATATGAACTACTTAAATTATGCCAAGAAGCTCAGTTCGTACTTTTATTCCTACCACCATATTCCCCATATCTTATTCCAATTGAAAGATGTATTAGTCAAATTAAACCATATGTAAAAAGATATTTACAAGAAAAAAATCAAATTCTTCTAGGTACAATTAATCTTCCTTTTGGGAAAAAAACAGTTGTTCGGTTTCAGATTCTCGAAGTAGCAATTAATGATGCAATTCAAAATGTTACAAGGGAAAATGTACAAAATTATATGTATTATTCATACAAATTTTATCCCATGATATTTCAAATGATACCAATCATTATTGAATAAATACCCTGTTTGATTATTTATATTATTTTATAGTAAAAATTAGAATGTACATATAAGAAATATCGATATTTCTTAGAACACAACATTTTACAACATAGAATTTAATAAATGCTAAACTCAAAAAAGAAATTCGGTTTATTAATTCTTAAATTTTTAGTTTTACAATAAAAAACGGTTGGCCATCTTGAAACGAATAATGGCCAACATGATTTAGAAATGATATAGAGATATTCAATTTGTGGAAATTTCGCTCTCAAATTTTTATCGTAGTGGTCACACTATATGAAAAGTGACACAAAAGTATTATCGTTGCTTTCAAAAAGTTTACAGTTCATTCAATTTTCGATGCGTATTCAATTTTCCAAACGAATTGTATGTCTCACAAAGCACATTTTGATTTTTGTAGCGAACGGAGCGAGCTGATGGTGGGGTCTGAATCTATGATTTTTTTGATTGAATCTTACGGTATTCAGAGATATGACGAAAAATCTAATAAATATAATTCTTAGCCCTTCATATCCAGTTCATCATTTTCATTAAAAATGTTTTTTGGCTGATTTTGCTTTTTTTTTTTTTATTGTGAGTAGATAAAAAGTAACAAAAATTTAATTGAGTAGTTTATGCGAATGGATTAAGGGTCCCTTTAATCGTTTTTCATTCAAATCCAATTGTCACCTATCTCAAAAAGTTGAGAAATTTCTCAAAATATGAATTTCTTGTTAAAAAATTGATTTTGGCCATATGCATTAATTCAAATAATCCATACTATAGTGGTGGGATATATTTCTTTATTTATATCAAAATCTGTAAGAGAACTTCTATCCGGACAAGTCCTTGGTGAAAACTGATTTTAATTCAATAAACTTAATAAACCATTCATTTCAAAATCAAACTTTCCCATATGGGGAGCCACAAAATAAGTTCTGATGAGGAGCAACGCGAATTCAAGCGTTCTAATTCAAAGCCACTCATTTCTAGTTCACCTAGCGAACAAGTCATCCCCAAGAAAGCTACACTTTACCAAGTCAAATCATCGTTATTATCAACTCGATCTCTATTTATTTCTGCATTCCTTACCATATCACTAATTACCACATGCTTTGCAAATGTTTACATGGGTTCAAGAGTTGTTAATATGAAATCTCTTCCTGATGTGATAGCAGATTTAGCTCCTTCATTTGCCCTTTACCGTTCCTCAGGATTTCTTACATATTTTGGAGTTCCTGGTATTATCACCATCATATTAATATCTTCTTGTGTTTATTACACATATAATTGTTATAACATCTCAAATATTCGTCGGAGTCTAATGCTCTTTGGATTGTCTCTTCTTTTTAGGTCTTTGTGCTCAACATTTACCACCATTGCACCACCATGCACAGGATATGCCAATTGTAATTGCCTCATAAATTTTGGCAATATCATCAAAAAACACTCAGTCCTTAAGATAGCTCTTGTGTACTTCTTTACGTTTGGTTATGGAACAAAGTCAATTCCATCATGCAATAATGCATTTATGTCTGCCATGTTCTCATTCCAAATGTGTTTGTTTTTACATGTATATTCGATCCAAAAGAAGACAATTTCCAAAGACAAACTTCGCGGTTTCACATTTTTGTTTTCGGTATTATTATTCACATCTGCGGTCAGTAGCATTTTAATCAGAAATGAAAGCACAGTTAGCATAGTACTATCATTAGTTTTCACTTTGTTGGTAAATAAGTTGATGTGGTGTGATGAAGAAATGGTTAGTGTCGACTACGGCCCATTTGTTACAAGTTCATTTGGAAGATTTTTCACTTGGTTAAACGCAAATGAGCCCGAAATGAGTATGAGAAAGTCACACGACAATTTTGGCGACAAAATATGAAAATAAAAATGTGAGTTCTGTCATAATTATAATTTTTTTCTTAAAATAATTTAATCAATCAATGGAAGTTAATTAACTCGAATATCATTGATCTCCTTATCTATTTGGAGGAATCAAGTTTTTTATCAAATTTTCACCCAAATGACTTTCCAATATTATAAATGCATATTGATTGAATTTTTTTTCTTGAAAACATGGAAAATAAAAAAATCCTGAATAATATGTAATGGAATCTAGAATGAATATTCAATAACAATATAATCATAGAAAATAAATTTTGTCAGAAAATAGGAATAAAATTTTGAATTTGTTTTTTAATGACATGATTTCAGAGTGACGAACAGATTTAGTTTAAATTTTTTGGAAACCGCTGTTGTCACTTTATTGAAATACAAGTAAATTCCATGTATGGTAGGTATATAATGAGGTCGGGACAATTCCAGGGACCCTAGGGTCCTCGTGATCATTCCCGACCTTAAGTTTTCACTGGGGGGATTTCCGGGGTCTGAGGCATCCGGAGGGGTCCGAAGGGCACCTCCGGATGCCTCAGACCCCGGAAATCCCCCGAGTGTGCTCGCTCCGCTCGCTGCTACAAAAATCACAAAAATCAAAATGATTTTTGTGAGCCATACAATTCGTCTGAAAATTTGAATGCGCATTCTATTTTGAGGGAACGCGATACTTTTTAAAAGGAACGATGGCACTTTTATACCACTTTTCACATAAACCTATCAAAAACCTCGTATAACCAACACGAATTGTCCCCGGTTATGTTTGGTCGGACATTTATTCTATTCAATTTATCTTCGGTCGGAGGTTAGTAGTCAAAAAGCGACGGTTATTGTTTGGTCGCATGGCAAACTTTATTTTTATAAATGCTTAAACCTGTGACTAAAACATATTTTTGTACTTCACAAAAAGAAAACCGTTTTCCGCCTGAATTTGTGGATTCTCAAAATCCTAGATATATAGTAGTACAACAATGTAAGTGTAAATTTAAGGAATATTTAGTTTCTGATGTTTCAATGCATGCTGATTTCATTGAACGTGATCATTATGAAGATTATTTTTGTATTTATACGAATGAAAATAGAACTAAATATAAGAAATATGAATATAAAAGTAGAAAACCAAATTTTAAAATATGGTTTAAAAAAATGAATGGTAAAGAAATTGAACGATTGACATAACAAGAATTCTTTTTTTATTCAAATAATATTCTTCAACGAACTAATTGG
>NW_027150792.1:0-4898 GCF_020186115.1 Histomonas meleagridis
CTTTGAGCATTGTCAACTTCTCTAACTTATCATCTTTTGGTTCAAAAAATAAAGCTACTGCTGTAGCATCTGGGTCTTTTTCTTTGAGAAAATCAGCAATTTTTGTAACTGAATAGAACTCTGTATTCATAGAAAGTGAAGTGATGAGGTGACATTTTTAAAATTGTGTATACTGACCATTGGTGTATTGAAATAAGTTTGCCATGCGACCAAACAATAACCGTCGCTTTTTGACTACTAACCTCCAACCAAAGATAAATTGAATAGGATAAATGTCCGACCAAACATAACCGGGGACAATTCGTGTTGGTTATACGAGGTTATTGATAGGTTTATGTGAAAGTGATATGAAAAGTGCTATCGTTTATCTCAATAAGTCCCGCGTTCTCTCAAAATTGAATGCGCATTCAAATTTTCAGATGAATTGTATGGCTCACAAAAATCATTTTGATGATCAAAATGAAAAATGTGCAATTGATATCGGTGAAAAGGCTTTCGCCCATGGATCACTTTATGTGGCTTTATCTAGAGTGAAGTCTTTAAATAATGTAATGCTATTTGGTTTGGATAAATGGCCAGATGGTGGACCTACATTTCATATAAATCCTTATATTCAAACAAAACAAAATGAACAGGCCGAAATGAAAAAAAAAAAAAAACCATAAACAAATTTTTAATTTAATTTTGATATGTGTGAGTTATATATTAGTTTGTTGATATTTAAAACAACTAAACGCTTTAACATAGGTTTATTTCTGTTCTATTGTCACTTTTCTTGTTCAATCATCAAATAAAATTTCAATTGAAAAAAATCGGATACAGAAATGAATTCACTCACTAGATATGGAATATCAAAACTTAAAACCGAGGGCAAAGAGATGGATAATTATCGTTAACAATCCAAATGATAATTACATCAATGATATCAAAAAAAATTTATTATTCAAATATATAGATTATATTGTTATTATTGAAGAATATGGTTCAAACACTGGGACTCTTTATTATCATATTTATGTGAAATTTTGATCAAAGATTGTATAGGAATACAGTAAAGGTTCATTTTTCAGAAAGTTGGTTAGATATTGCTATAGGAGATGAAGCATCTTGTGTTAAATATGTGACAAACTAAATTAACATGGAAATACGATGAATGTATTAATAAAATCAGGAATTATTCAGATAAAATTGAAAAAAACTAAAAAAAATGTTAGAAGATATCATGAAGTTTCAAAAACCTGCAAAATGTGAAAATTTATATCAAGTGGAATCATTTTATCAAAATAAAATAGATAACAGGTATATTTCTCATATGAAACAAGAGCAGTGTTATTAAGGATAATAAAGTAATATAAATATTTGGGCATGGGGCCCTTCTGGGACAGGAATATCCCTGTCGGGCTAGAAGATGAGGAAACCTAGATGAAGTTTTTCTCGAACATTTAAATAAATAGTGGGATGGATTCAGACCAGGTGACCATAAAGTTGTAGTGTTTAAGTATTTTCCGGAAGATGGATGACATTTTTGACAGTTAAATGAAAGTGTGAGTGATAGATAGAATTAACACATTTTAACCTAAATTAAGGCACTGAAAAATATTATAAAAAAATCCTCAAATATAATGATAATGGATTAATGGTAATATAATAATTGTAAGAATTTGTCAGCATCAACTGGTCTAATGGTAGAAATTTCAGCTTGCAAGCTGGGGGTCCAGGTCCGATTCCCAGGCGATGCATTTTTAATTAATTAGGGTCTATTAATACATGGATGAATGTGATTTTTTAAGATAAAACTTAATATAAATTGTAATATGAAAATTGTTTTACTACTATAAATATAAATAAATCCAAATAATTATCTATTGGATAATTAGCCATAGTTATAATGATTTAACACATAAACCATCAAGATTTACTCCATCATCTCATAATCATAAACCTAATGATATAGTACTCATCGAAATAAATTACATTGCAATACCTATTATAATAATTTTATGTGAGGAAACCGTTTATTTGCTATCTGAACGGCCAAAACTTTTTGATTTTAAAAAGGTTTAACTTCCGCACTAATAAAAGCACATATCAGTTTTTGATTTACAGCACGTTCATTACAATTTGGCTGCTTAACTTTTCAGCATTTTATACAATCAAATCAAATAATTATAATTATCAATCTTCCAACTATAAATCGAACAAACCAAATGCCACTACTAGTATGAATAATTCAACAAATGAAATTCATCGACATGTCGAAACTGATATCCATTACCCAAATCTATGATGATTTTATCTTTCCTAAGCTTGAAGCTGAGTAAGAAAAGCAACATGCCATAAAAGAAGCATTTCTATTTGCTTGGTATAATTATAGACGTTATGCTTGGGGAAAAGATTTCCTTTCTCCCATCAGTAAAAAAGGTTTTAATGTTTTTAGTGGTGGCCTTACCATCACAGATTCACTTGATACGCTTCTAGTCATGGGTTTATACGATGAATTTAATCTTTCCCGATCTTGGGTTTTAGATAATTTTACTCTTGGAACTCAAAAAATACTCAGTATTTGAAATTATTATACGACACCTTTGTTCTTTTCTAACTACATATCAACAAACTCATGATTCATTATTTCTTGAAAAAGCGATTTTTCTTGCTGATTCACTTCTTCCTGTTTTTGAAACCAACAGTGGTTATTTTCGTACTTATGTTTCTTTTCATCAAGATAACAAAGGCACTTTTCATGCAGAATCGCATGGAAATATTGAATGTCTTCTTTCTGATCTAGGCTCCATACAACTTGAATTTTATACACTTTTCTCTACTCTCTGGTGATCCAAAGTATGCCAAAATCGCATCAGAGATTTTCAAAGACTTGTTTATATAATATCCTGATGAAAAACTTTTACCTGAACGTAATAACACCAAAGATGGATCATCAATGAGTGATATTCGTTCTGTTGATAGTATGTCTGATTCATTTTATGAATATCTTATTAAAATATATTTACTGACTCATGGTACACAAAGTGAAATGCTTAATCATTATCTTTTAACTACTAACGACATTAAAACACAAAACTTCTAACAAAAAATGGAAATTGGACGTAACACGAACAAATAAAGGTAATAAAGATAATATGATGACTCATCTTGTAACGTTTGCAGCAGGAATGTTTGCTATTGGATCTGTTAAGAAGAATCCAAATGCAATCGAGGATTTAAAACTTGCTGATGAACTTGCTACAACTTATTATAAATTATATAAATCACAAAAAGTCTGGTTTGATGCCAGAGTGTCTTGAATAAATGGTGAAAATGTGTTAAGGTCATGTGATCCTTATTATAAATCCTAGACCTGAAACTATCGAATCTTTATTTGTTTTATATAGATTCACTGGTTTAAAGAAATATAGAGATTATGCTTGGGATATATTTAATAGTATTATCAAAAGTTGTAAAGTTGAAAATGGTTTCGCTACTTTAAAAAACGTAGATAATGATATGCCTTTGCATGAAGATATAATGGACTCATATTTCTTGGCAGAAACTTTGAAATATTTGTATCTGATTTTTTAGTCCTTCTGATTTAATTCCAACCGCAAAATACGTATTTAATACAGAAGCACATTATTTAAAGGTTTGGAATCGTAGAAGAGGCAAATAAAATAGAAGGATATAATAGGAATGTATTAATGCAAAAATTTGTTTTATAATTTTTGTTAAAATAACAAATAAAAATTAAATTTAATGAATAGTATTTTCTGCATAACAGAATGATCGATTAATAGCATTATTTTTCTGCGAAACATTAGATCTTTATTCTCTTTCAATATTTTTTAATATTATCAAAAATTAGGGCAGAATTGAACCAAGGAACTGTTTTTCAGCAATCAAAGCGTATTGGTCGTCCACTAATTAGAGAAGAAGATCAATACTTTGATGAAGTTCGAAGTCTGACAAACAGCAACCATAGAATTTCAACAAAAACAATTGTTGATATTTTTCGCCAAAATCCTAATTTGGGCCCAATTTCCTATGGTAAAATTTGAAGTATTAGGCATAAACTCGTTTTCGATATTTTCCACCAGTTGAAACCTTTGCTGTTTCTGATGCTCAGCGTAAAAACAGAATTGCTTATTGCCAAAAAATATCTTTCAAACCAACACGAATTGGGAAAATGTCCTTTCACAGATGAATCGAGCTTTTTACTTGGACAATTCTCATCGGTGGCTTTGGAGAAGAAAAAACGAAAGCTATTTAGAAGCCGTACAACACAGGAAACTTAAATTTACATCAAAAGTCATGATGTATGGAGGAATTAGCTACAAATAGAAATCCATTGATCTGTGTCAAATGGAATATAAATTCAGAGGTCTACATCGATGCGCTAACCGATCGAACCGGACCCATTCAAGCATGGATGTGCACTCTCGGACGTGTTGTCAATACAAAGGCTCTGACATAACACGATGGAGCTAACATGTCACACATTTTATAGCTGCAACTCGACATTAAATCATTTTTGTCTCTTTTCATTTGCTCATAATAATACCTTATTACAGTTCATTTTCGTTGTGGTAAAGTTGTTATAAAATGTCGAAAAAGAATTGATGAAAGACACTAACCCTGACGAAGATAGTCAATTTATGAAAAGGTGTTGGAACTAAATTCGCTACAGGGATATTCAAAAAGTCAAGAAACATTCAAAATAAAAAGCAGTACTTAGATAACATTCATCCGGATACTGAAATCTTTCTAAATGACCCTGTTTTAAAGAGTAGCCATAATGGCACCACGTCCTCAGGAGGACGACGAACCAGGTGTACCAAGAACCAGAGCTCCCGATAAGATCGTGTATGCAAGAAACACCCTAACCTAATAGTGGTTGAGCCTAGGAC
>NW_027150793.1:0-2712 GCF_020186115.1 Histomonas meleagridis
TTATCAATAATTTCAGGAGCAGCAACAACATTAGTTTTTATACCTTTCGTAGCATTCTCAATACTAAACATTGATAAAAAATGATTTTTTTATTTAATAAATTAATAATAATTCTAACATAAAATATTCTGGATCAATTTCTTTACCATTCATTTCTTTAAACCATATTTTAAAATTTGGTTTTCTACTTTTATATTCATATTTCTTATATTTAGTCCTGTTTTCATTTGTATAAATACAAAAATAATCTTCATAATGGTCACGTTCAATAAAATCAGCATGCATTGAAACATCAGATACTAAATAATCCTTAAATTTACACTTACATTGCTGTACTACAATATATCTAGGATTTTGAGAATCGACAAATTCAGGCGGAAAACGGTTTTCTTTTTGTGAAGTACAAAAATACGTTTTAGTCACAGGTTTAAGCATTTATAAAAATAAAGTTTGCCATGCGACCAAACAATATAACCGTCGCTTTTTGACTACAAACCTCTGACCAAAGATAAATTGAATAGGATAAATGTCCGGCCAAACATAACCGGGGACAATTTGTGCTGGTTATACGAGGTTTTTGATAGGTTTATGCGAAAAGTGGCATAAAAAGTGCTATCGTCCCTATGAAAAAGTTTCGCGTTCTCTCAAAATTGAATGCTCATTCAAATTTTCTATCGAATTGTATGGCTCACAAAAATCATTTTGATTTTTGTTGCGAGCGGAGCGAGCACACTCGGGGGATTGAAGGGGTCTGAGACCTCCGGAGGGGTCCGAAGGGCACCTCCGGGGGTCGAAGACCCCGGAAATCCCGAAGACCCCGGAAATCCCCCCAGTGAAAAGTAAAGGTCGGGAATGATCACGAGGTCCCTAGGGGCCCCGCCCCCGGCGGGGCCCCTAGGGACCTCGTGATCATTCCCGACCGCATTATATACCTACCAACGTGCGATTTTCGGCATCCATTAAGTGATAACATGTGATATGAGATGAAAAGACATGTCAAATAAAATGGAAAAACATGTGATATGAAATGATATACCGGAAATGTTACGTGAAATGAAAAACAGAAATGTTATATGAAATTATAAAAAAGTGGTTCCACAAAAAAATTCAATGTCGCTGTATCTCGAACCAACGACCTTTACACAAAAAGTGACACAAAAATCAGAAAAACATATATAAAAAATTAAAGGTTAAAGTTAACCTAAAAGTTAACCTTTTTTTTAACCTTACAGTAGCTCCTGTAAACATGCAATTTCAGCGTTAAATCATTCAAAAAATGCTCATTTTCTCCGATTCGTAAAGGGTTAAAAAAAGGGTTAAAAAAAAGGTTAAAGTTAACCCTCAAAATTTTAATGATACTTTTTACGTTCAAAACCTCAGTTAATAACAACTTTCGACATAGAATTAACGTCAAATTCTTACCGATATATCAACTTTCAACTTTTGCGTTAAATCATTCAGAAAATGCTCATTTTCTCCGATTCGTAAAGGGTTAAAAAAAGGGTTAAAAAAAAGGTTAAAGTTAACCCTCAAAATTTTAATGATACTTTTTACATTCAAAACCTCAGTTAATAACAAAAATGATGTTATTTATTGCTGTTTATGCTTAAATGCTTCGTAACTTCTTGCCAAAATATTCAAAATTCCAAGTAAGTTGAAACGCTTCGACGGCTTATCTCTACTTTTCAAAACTGGCTGAAATTGTGGACCTTGAATAATTGCAAATGGTTTTGGATCAAAATCCAAATTACATTTACGAATCAATAAATAATTTTTATAATCATAAAAGTACTTTCCAGGCATTACTTCGAAACCTTTGATTCTTGTAATTTCAATTGTTGACTCTGGCAATTCATCTAAATATATTGGTACCATTTTTATATGAATAAACAAATCAATTTATTAAAAACTAAGTTTATTTTTCGCACATTTTAAAAATTAATCTACAACATGAATATTCAGCCGTAAACTTAGAGTCAACCGTGTTGAAACCGTTCATTCCTCTCCATTAATGTAGCGCGGGTTGAAGCGAGCGTATCACGCGAAGCTTCAATAGCGCAAGGTGTGTGTGTGTTTTAATACTGTTATATACTTTACTTGCCAGTTCAGCAAATTCAGCTAATGACATAGCAAAAGAAAAGGCATCTAATAAGTATTCTAACCAATTCTTTTTATATCCTTCTCCGTCTTCTCCAGGAGCACCTGTCAGTAATTCTTGTATCTCATCATCATCTATAATCATTTGTTTTGTTAAATAATATTCTGATGTTAATACTCCATCGACATTAACTATTCCATAAGTATGACCACTGTCTGCTAACATAATACTATTACCGTTTGGAAAATTGATATTATCATAAGTTGATATATTAACGCCGTTTTCAAATAATATTACATCAGAAATAGTTAAAATACCGTCTTCAATAAGTGCTATATTATTAGTATCAATTTCATTAATTTTACCGTTAACGATAAGATCCTGATTAATTAATGTATATTTTTCATAAATATCCTCTTCTTCCTCAATATTTTCTAATAATTCTTCGTTATAATATATACCTGTAGTATTGTAATGAGTATGATTATTTAATGAAAAATCGTTAACAGATATATTATTAATACTATTTGTTGTTATATTGCCGTTAACAGTTAAATCTTGATCAATATTAGTATATATTTCGTAAATATCTTCTTCTTCGTTGTTGTCGTTAA